>NW_017728931.1:70958820-70960375 GCF_001723895.1 Crocodylus porosus | reverse complement strand
AAAAAAAAAAAACCCACAAAAAAACACAAAAAAAACTACTGAAATCATAGAAAATGTTACCATTGACTTCAGTGGGGTGTTGATCAGAGAGGAAAATCCTCTAAAATAGACAAACTTTCAGACTGGTATTATTCTGATTACCTTCAAGCAGAGATGTATAGTGTAAAAGATTAGTGAGAGCTAATTGGGATCTAAGAAATTCCTAGAATACTAAGCAAAACTCTAAACATTTTTCCCTGGAGTCATAAAATAATTTAACTGAGATTTTTTTTAAACACTAGTTGCTTAAAAGTGGTTTTTTTCAAAAATTAAAAAACCTCAACATTGCTGTCTTAAAAATTACCCAGACATCTAAAATATAGATCTATACATTTAGATTGCTCTCTGCATTTCAAACACCACCACCAAGAACAGGCTGGACAGTTAATTCAATGCCTGCGTTCTGCAGCTTCATTTCAAAGTCCAGATGAAGTGAATGGGCAGAAATTGAAACAAGTCACATAGTCATGACAACCACAGGGAGACAGCTATATGACATCCTTTTGCAAGAGCTCTCCCATTACCCGTTATATTGATAGGAACTAATTTGTACTTCTGATGCTTACAGATGCAAGTAGCGGCTTTCCCACCTGGCTGCAAGAGCATAATTAAAATGTGCTTTGCTTTAAGCAATGCACGGAAAACAACGGATCTGAAATATAGGTGCCGGGATACGGCAAGGAAGGATAAAAAGTTCTTCCTCTTGCATGACCCCACCCGATTTGATCCCTTTCTGCCATCTACAAATAATGCAGAGTAACCAAATTGTGTTCACCGTGACAAAAATGTCCCCTTAAAAAGTAGAGTGCACTCCTGTCTCCTGAGATGGGCTGGCCACTAGGGCTCCTTCCGTTTGGGGGCATCAGGGGGTAGGGCAGGAGAAATGACACCCATCTCTAGGCTCATTCTGTTCACCTTGAAGATCTGCAGCGTCTAGAAAACGCCTTTCCAATTCCACCCCTACACCTAGGAGGTCTTCAGCCTCCTGGGTGAGCCCCAGGGAGAGGAGCCCTTGCAAGCTGCTCTGCCCCTCAGCGCCCTGGCAGCAGGCAGGGAACCTACCTGCCCCACCTGCCACCTGCCTACAGCCACCTCCTCTCCGAAAACTCACGGCCTTTTCTTTTCTTTCTTTCTTTCTTTTTTTTTTTTTTTGCCATTGAACCATTTTGCATTGACAAGCGAAGAGAGGGAGGGTGGGTACCAGCGGGCTTAGCTGCCAGGGCTCCGGGCAACACCTCGCTTCACCCAGGAGGAAAAGCCTCGCTATTGTCTGAGTTGCCTGGCACGCATCTTCCTCCTCCTCCTAGTTAACTCCTTGCAGCCCCCGCTCCCGGCAGCACCCTCCACGCGGGGGGAGCCCGGCAGAGCCGGGGAGCGCCAGCTCTCCCAGTCCGGCCGTCTGTCTCGCCCTCCCCCGGCCGGCCAGACCCACACCCCCGGGGCGGGCTGCGGGGCTCCCGGGGCGGCGGTACCTGGCGGCTGGGGTCCCGGCGCCCGCTCCTGCAAGTGATCAATG
>NW_017728931.1:70935950-70958720 GCF_001723895.1 Crocodylus porosus | reverse complement strand
GCTTTGGGAAGCAGAGCGCGGCTCAGACCATTGTCAGCGGCAGGAGGGGGGACGCGGCTCTTAAAGCTCCAGCAGCAGCTTTTCAGAGCGGGGGGGGGAGGGGGCTGACGTCTCGAGATGCACCCCCCCCGCGGAGGGAAGTGCGCCCGGGGCCGGCGGACGCAGGCGGAAGGTGCGCGGCTGGAAACCCGGGAGCCGGCGCCGCGGGGCAGAGCGGGGCGTCGCCCTGGAGTGGCCCTGGGGGGACGTTTGCTTTGGAGGTGGGCGGCAAGCTGCACACACACGTAGACACACAGACAGAGCCCCCCCCCACACACACATTTAGACACGCAAAGTCACACACACCACCACACGTATAAAAGACACGCCACACAGCCACAGATGTAAAATACACATTTCGACACACAGACAAAGCCACACACACAGCCACATGTATAAAATGCACACATATAGATACATACATTGACACAGCCACACAGAAGCACGCACACATACTCATACAAACACGGCCACACACAGACACTAACTAGGTGGAGGCTGGGGAGGGGGGGGTTCTCCCCTACATCCCTGAGGTGCCTTGGGTGCATCCCCCCACCCATTGCATTCAAACACTCAGTGGGTGGGATGGCTTCAGCTCTCCTCCCACAATGCCGGAGCCGGGTGGGAGCCTGCCATGAGCCCTAGCAGAAGGTTAGAGGGATGCCTTGTGTTTAAAATGAGCTTACATCTCCAGGCTCATGGCTTCTATAATTTGCAGAGTTCAGGCAAATGCTATTACATCTCATCTAATCGGATAGTTGGTGCAATAAGATGTTATCATCTGGTGTAATCCGACCATGACAAAGCAGTCATCGTATCAACTGTAATCTGACTAGCATAGGCATATAATTAAAGCAATGGACATCATCATCATCATTTTTATTCAGAAATGCTATCGATACGGAAGCACTCCAGACATAAGTGCAGATTGTTGCACGCCAGGGTTCACCTGCACTGACGACACACCGTCAGGGGGGCCAAGGAAGAGAAAGCTGGTGGTGCATGTGGTGATGCTGCTTTGCTTTCTCCTCAGCTGGGGCTTCCCCTGGAAGCTGCTGCAGTGGTTTCCACCAGCCCTTAAATAAATTCTGAAGTAATCACGTCTGCTCTCTCTGCCTTACGCACACCCGGTTCCCCAGATGCAGCTTGCATGATGGTAATTCTCTGACACCGGCTCCTCAGAAAGGAATGAGTTGAGGAGGAAAGGAGAAATCCTAACAGGGCAGAAGTCCCCTCTCCAGGTGGGCTGGGGTTTTCAGTGGCTTTTAAAAATGAAATCGTTTCCAAGCATGCCAGTATCTGATCTTAAGAACACACCCTTCAGTTAAACACTCTGGCCTCATTTTCCCATAGCAGATTTTTCTCCTTCAGATCTCTCACATGTGTTGGACATACTGCTGTCTCACCCTTTTTTTATCTGATCAGATAAGCGCTCCAGAGCTATTTTTTTCTGTCCTGAACTGTGTTTTAAGCTCCCTACTTTCCCAGGTGGGTTTTGAAGCTCTCTTCCCTTCTTGTAGCTGTTGCTCCCTTTGGTTAAAGTAATTAATGTCATTCCTGTCTACATCATCACTCTGCAATTGGGATGCCAGGAATCTTCCTTCCCTATCCCATTCATTACAAGGAAGCAACAAAAAAACCAAGAACCAGTTCCATATCCCACTTCTCTGCCTTCAGCCTCAGCTATGGGTCCTTCCTCTTTTGAGCTCTCTCCATTCCTCCTCACTCGTTTATTCTTTAGAGTCTCATCCTCTAAAACCTGCCTCTGAACAGTCTCCCCAAAGAAGTCCTGCCTGACTTCTATACACAATGAACCAACTCCTTGCCTCCACATCCCCTCCTGTGACTTGGCTGTCCACTACCGAGGGGAATGAGAAACACCCATCACTGCTTGCTTTTTTGTGGCCTCCTTTTTCACTGATTCCTGCCAATATAGGCTGAGAATGAACAGTGTTAGAAGGAAGGGATTACCATTTGCACAGTGATAATCTCAACTACAAAACTGCCATGGACCTCCTATTACCATTTGCATGTCAGGCATTAAGGGGTGGTCAAGTGGGAAATGTAGCCTGTTTCAAGGAGGATCCTGGAAAGTTCAGGGTCAGAGGGCCAGCTGATTAGCCCACACAACCCCCTTCCTCTGAGGTAGCAGGCATGTCCTTACACCAGCTTCTAAAGTACCATCATACGCTTTCTGAGGTCAGAGACATGCACCTGGCTGTTATACAGTTACACAGAATTACAAGGTAAAGCATCCCAGCAATGCTGATTGCACAAAATAGAATCAAATGAAAAAATTAAACAATTGAGGTGAAAATAACAACACAACCCAATATCACACACATACAGACCAAGAGACTAAGTCTTTCAGCCACAGTGATCTTCAGAATTACTGACTACTAATAAATACAACTTAAAAAAAAGTGAGTTTTGAGCAGACAGCATCTGTTTTATCTAAATTCCAATGTTAGCATTCATAGAAGCCCACCAACAGACATACCTAAAAGCACATAGGTTTGGGTTGTGTAGTGGAAATAGGATTTGGCATCAGAACTACTAGGAAACAAAGTCAGAAAACATGTAACAGGAAACTAAGAAAGAGAGAGGAAAGGAAACAAAAGGGGGGAATACAGAAAAAACTCTCCATATCAGCAGAAACTGAAAAAATAATGGAGAAAAAAAGGATTGCTAAGAGGAGACAGCCATGTACTAATCCATGCCAACAATGGGTTAGAAGTCACAGAATAATTAGAATACACTGCTGAATTGCTTTATATTTGGGGTTTTCAATGTGTTAATTTCACACTGAAAGGCTTAGATCCCAGTCTTTAAGTTTGGCATAAGTAGCAGGAACTCCCAAGAAAGATTTCATGATTCAGTTTCCTCATCTCTCTCAAACTTCCCAGACTTATTCACTGCTTTGTCATGATTGCATTACACTAGATGAAAATGCCTTACTGCACCAACTATCCGATCAGATGAGGTGTAATAGCATTTCCCTGAACTCTAGTTCTGAATTGGAGATTTCTGCAGACACTTTTTCTATGCCTTGGAGCTCCCAAATCCCCAGGTCATCTGCCCAAGAGTCATCTAGCAGCTACAGGAGAGGCTCACATAAAGACTTGGGCACCTGTCTCCTGGAGTGAAATCTACAATTCTGAGTTCAGTGCCTCAGAAAAGTTAGGTGTCTCAGAATAGAATTCACAATAATGAGTACACTGATCACCGGGGTTGCTAACACCAATCAATAAGGAATACTAATGAGCAGTAGCATAAATACAGTGGAGTGAGTATATTAGGCATGCTCAGAGGGTACCTGCTGAAATAGGCCCTTCCAATAGCTTAGTGGAATAACATCCAGATTAAAGATACTGATTGGACTTAGGCAGTGCAAGCTGTTCAATTTGCCAAGAAGGGAAGAGTTTTGGATACACAAAAAATATCTAGTAAACTTCACTGGTACCTACTGAGTTTTAAAGCTCATACCCTTGAATAAGTTGTCTAACTGACACCAAGTATAATCTTACTTCCAACTACTAAGTATTTATGTACATCTCAGCCTAAATTCCAACTTCTGCTCCCTCTGGTTCTGCTACCCAGCTGAATTTTTGTTGAACTTTATAAAGACCAGGCGCTCTCCATGCTATCACCTGACTTCCTACATTCACTGCTTCAGCTGGGAAATGGATCATTAGGCACAGAGAGAGGTCCATCTCCCTGAAAGACGCCAGTCACCTTGTGACACTCAAAATTAAGAAATGTAACCATTGTATAAAATGGTCCTTTGCACCTGGGTATCACCACTGAGCTTTGAGGGTCTCAAAGCTAAAGATTCCAGAACAGCAAGAAAGGGAAGCACAGAGGGCAACTCTGAGCGTCTACAGGCAAGCCGCTTTGTTCTATAGTTACCGTCCTATCCTGTGTTCTAAGCAACAGCTAAATGAATTTTGATGAACAGCTAAATGAATTTTTCTCGTTTTCATTGAAAAATACATTTTCAGGTCAAGCAAGGTGATTTATAAGTGTAGCAGGGCACTGAGGTGCCTGCTACTTATGGAAGGAATCCAGCTGCAGGTTGCCAGGGTAACTGGTGGGAGTCAGCTGACTGGAAGGGGCAGGGCCTGGCTCCCATCTAACCCCAGGCTGAAGCCAAGCAGGCAGGTGCAGGAAGGGGAAGAAGCTCTGTCTGGGTGAGGGAAAGGAAGGGGCCTGAATGGCTGAACCATGTGGTACTGGTGAGGGCTTGAATGATGTTGTAGCCAATTGGCAGAGATTTATGTTACAGCCTAGGGGCTCCAGTTTTCTGTTATTGTTTACAACTGGTGGTTTGGGTGAGGCTATTAGGGGACCCCAGTAGCGAGGGGACATTGGCACCTGTGAGGGCACAGCACTTCGGAGTGTACAGACCTCAGCCCCAGAGAAGGGGGGTAGAGTCAGAGGCCAGGTAAGGCCGAGGCTGCCTGAGCCAGGCAGGGGTTTGAGACCCCGAGAAGGAGATCAGGCCAGGCACAGCTATGGCCACCTGAGCTCACCTGAGTGAGGGAAGCCCCAGAGAGAAGGGCCACATTGATGGTGGGAAGCCCCAGAGAGGGGGGCAGTGAGAAGCCCCAGAGAGGAGGGGCAGCATTGATGAATGCCCAGTGAGGTGCCCAGCAGAGCAGGGCCACGGAGAGCCCAGGGAGGACAAGGGGGCCAGAATATAGCAAGGCCCAGACTAACCAATGTGAGTATCAACTGCGAGGCTTGGGCTGCGGTGTAAGGGGAGGAAAGGAGCTGCAGATAGCCCCTTGCATCCGGGCAGTAAAATGGGCAGCCTCCCACTTAATTAACATCTTCTAATTAAGCAATTAACAACAAGGCATGGCAGGAAAGAAATCGGGCAGTTGTCCCATAACAGGCGGGTGGGGTCACTAGTGGACAGACCCTGAAAAGGCATACCTGTCACAATAAGCTTCAATCAAATTCTCAAAATATTTTTGGTTTACAATGTTTTAGAAAGAGTTTAAGTGTTTAAATGTATTATTTTGAAATAACACTACCAAAATAAAAAGGGTTAAAAAACTCCAAATAAAATAGAATGTTATAGCTGACCAAGAATCATTTTTCAGTCCACCAGCAAGACAAAAAATCAATTATCTGCTCAGCTCTACCAAATATAGCCCTTGTTCCTAATATAAATATTTTGTAGAACACTTTGGAAGAGAAGAGAGGGAAAGGAGATGAGAAGGAAGAGGGCAATCTTCCACCTTAAAGTACAGGAAGACTATTGTTGCTACTCATGATTTTGCTCTAATTGACCTGCTGCCCCCAGCTTCTCTCCTACCAGTTTCACAGATGAGTAAGTGACTTTAGTATCAATTCTGACAATGCTGAGTTTACTGTATAGTGAAGGAGCTGCCAATTAGTACCTGGGCTTTGTAGTACCAGTTCAAAGAGGAGGATCCTTCTATTTAGACAGGTAGGCTTCTGAGGTGAGTAAAATTAGATGTGGGAGATGGAGAACTGACAGAAGAAACCAGTCTATAAAACAGTAAAGCAAGCAACACAAGCTTTCCCTGGGCTGAATTTGACTGACACCATAGAAAGAAAGAGACTCTGTATTTCATTAGTGATTTCCCATGAGCATTCTTTTCTATAAGAAGCACATTTTAAGTCTAGGCACACTGACCAGATTTCAGACTAACACTTTCATTTCTACAAACTCTCAGCAGGCAAACCAAATCCATTCAGAAACATTTCAAAATACTCAAACTCTCACCATGAAAATAAGGTCCATTGTAGTTATTTCTGTTTATGGCATTTTTAAAGTGAGATAGCTATGATAAGACATAATACTGCTTGCAAGACTTTCTTTTCTCCATTTGCCCAAATAGGTTCCGTTCCTTCTTTATCATGTCTAATATTAATTAGTCAGAGCACTGTTTTCAAATTAAGGATATAAAATATGGATATACAATTTAATTTGATCCACTGTTGATATATTCCATATAAAAAATTGAGTCACAGGACATATAACAGGGAATTCCATAGCTAGCCTCGCCCCCTGGAGGCAACAGCGATGGAACGGACAGAATGGGGGGCGAAGCCAGCAGTGCTGGCCTGCTCCCTGCAGGTGGTGACAATGGAGTGAAGGGGGGGGGCCTTGCCCCCACCACTCCTTCATAGTTTCATAGTAAGTAGGGTCAGAAGGGACCTGAGCAGATCATCAAGTCTGACCCCGTGCCATGGGCAGGAAAGAATGCTGGGGTCAAACGATCCTGGCTAGGTGATTATCTAGCCTCCTTTTGAAGACCCCCAGGGTAGGAACGAGCACCACTTCCCTTGGAAGTTGGTTCCAGATCCTAGCTGCCCTGACTGTAAAGTGATCCCTTCAGATATCTAGCCTGAATTTACTCTCGGTCAACTCATGGCCGTTATTCCTCATTACTCCTGGTAATGCTCAGGGGAACAGGGACTCCCCCAGTGCCTGCTGGTCCCCTCTGACTAGTTTGTAAATGGCCATTAGATTTCTCCCCTCAGCCTTCTCTTGTGGAGGCTAAACAGGTTCAGGTCCCGTAGCCTCTCCTGGTAGGGCCTGCCCTGCTGCCCCCTGATCATATGAGTGGCCCTCCTCTGGACCCTTTCCATGTTGTCCACATCCCTCCTGAAGTGCAGCACCCAGAACTGGATGCAGTACTCCAACTGCAGCCTAACCAGTATCGTATAGAGAAGGAGGATCACCTCCTTGGACTGGCTCGTGAGCATCTGTGGATGCATGACAAGGTGTTGCTGGCCTTCCTGACTGCATCCCAACATGGGTGGCCCACATTCATTTTGGAATCAATAATGACACCAAGATCTTTTTCTGCCTTTTTGCTAACTAGAAGGAAGTTCCCCAGCCTGTAGGTATGCTGCTGGTTCTTCCTCCCCAGGTGCAGTACCTTGCACTTGTCAGTATTGAATCCCATCCTATTCTCATCTGTCCACCCCTGTAACCTGTCTAGATCTAGTTGTCCCTCTCTTCCAGTGTGCCCACTTCTCCCCACATTTTAGTGTCAGCTGTGAATTTGAACAAGGTGCTTTTCACCCCCTCATCCAAATTGCTGATGAAGATGTTGAACAGTGCGGGCCCAAGGACCAGGCCCTGGGGGACCCCACTGCCCACATCCCCCCAGGTTGAATAAGACCTGTCCACCACCACTCTCTGGGTGCAGCCCTCCAGCCAACTTGCGACCCATCTGACTGTGTAGGCATCGACACCACAGTCACCTAATTTCTTAATGAGAATGGGGTAAGAGACAGTGTTGAAGGCCTTCCTAAAGTCCAGAAAGAGTATATCCACTGTGACTTCCTTCCTTGGAGGTGGAAGCCACAGCATGGGGGGGGAGCAGGGTCTGGACAGCATGGAGGAGGTGAGGCGCCACCTGCAAAGTTGGCGTGAGCTGATGCGGAGGCAGTGGGGGGAGGAGCAGGTGCGCCATGGCAGTGGGAGGATGGGAGGAATGGGCCCAGGCCCAATATGGGGCAGGGGGAGGAGGAGCAAGCCCAAGGGGGAGAGAAGCCGGCTTCCCAGGGTGGTGGGGGGGGGAGCAGCAGGCCCCGCCCAGCCCGGCCTGGCCTGGCCCGATGCAGACCAACACATCAGCAATGGAGGAAGGGGAAGACCGGGCTTTTCCCCCCCAGGCCTGGGCCCACTCCTCCCCACCCCCGTGTTGGCCCCAAGCCCATTCCTGCTGTCCCCTTGCTCCCTGCCGGCGCAGTGGGGCCAGCTTCTCTCCACTCTTGGGCCTGGTCCATTCCCACATCAGGCCCAAGTCCGCTCCGCCCCTCTCTCTGTCACTGTGGTTCCATCCCCCCCATCAATCTTGACAACCAATATGCGTGCGTGTGTGTGTGTGGCTACTACTGTGCCTTTTTGCTGTAATGGGAATAGAATGGAATTCCCTGTTTTAGGTCTTCAGTTTTGATGGAAAGGGGCAGATTTAGTGCCCATCTTTAAGAAAGCGAAGAAGGACAATCCAGGGAACTACAGATTAGTCAGCCTCACCTCAATCCCCAGAAAAAAAATGGAGCAGGTCCTCAAGGAATCCACTTCTAAGCACTTGGGGGAGAAGGTGATTAGGAACAGCCAGCATAGATTCAGAAAATGTAAGTC
Source organism: Crocodylus porosus (assembly GCF_001723895.1). Taxonomy (NCBI): domain Eukaryota; kingdom Metazoa; phylum Chordata; order Crocodylia; family Crocodylidae; genus Crocodylus; species Crocodylus porosus. Next base: position 70,950,547 of record NW_017728931.1, on the reverse strand, counting down.
ATGCTTGATCAACCTGATTGCCTTCTATGATGAGGTTGGGGATGGTCCAACTTTGAACAGGGGGTTGGACTAGGTGCCCTCCTTAGGTCCTATCCAACCCTAATTTTCTATTATTCTAAGTTATGCCAGAAATCTGGGTTTCCTACATATTTCTCTGATGTACATAGCACTAGCCTTTGTCACTACCAGACTACTGGTCTATGTGAACTACTAGTTGCCCCAGCAGGATATTTCAGTTCCTGGAGAGCATATCTACATGAGATGTTTACTGAAATTGCCTAATTAGCTCCACAATAAGTCTCAGCATCTTCACCTGTGGCTCTAGTAGGCCACAGTAAACTAATGATCTCCACCATAGGCTAGTACTTGTAAACACAAATACTATACTGTGGCATTGTTATTTAGTGTGCCATAATGCACATGTAGATGCTGGCAGGACTGGCTGGGGCACGAGGTGGCTTCAGTGCAGGGGATGTCTGCCAGGTAGCCACACTGAAGTACCCTTGTGCCCCAGCCAGCCCCTCTGCAGCACCTGGAGCTGGGCAGGAGCAGTACTGGATTGGCAAGCTGACCCCTGGGTCTCCTGCCAGCTGGGTCTGCTTGAAACCAGCTCAACATGCTACAGTCCCAAGTGCATGTATAACCATGGCAACTGGGAACAATAAACAAGGGTGCAAATTGCACTGGAGTTTACTTAATGTCACACTAACTGCACGTGTAGATGTGCCTTGAAAGTCCTTCATATTTAATCCTGTTCAGCCAGACCAGGCACATGAGCAAGAGATGCACATTTTAACTGCTGGAAAAAATACTATGAAGTAATATGTTGACAAGAAACATCATCATCTTCTATTTCCAAGTGGGTAAGCAATGCATTTCTGCTGACTACAAACCCTAAGAGTAAGTGACTACCACACAGAATACATTTTCAATATTTTTTAAATACTCTCCAAGCACATTGCTTATAATAAAAGTGTTTGAGATTATCCTTGGCATAACCCACTTCATCTATCACAATTCAAATGAGGAGGAACTGCCCAAGGAAACAGAAAAACACTGCTCAGAAATCAGATTCCAGACATCTATACCCTGCATGGGATCACTACTGCTGCATATGAAATGCTTAAGACAGACCATACAAAGTGACATGCACTAAAGTTGATGTCTGTCAGTATAAATCTACCATTGAAAATCCTCATCAGTGATGAAGCATCTAGCATAGTCTAAATTCACCAAAACCAGGCTGGTGATGTTGATGCAAGACCAACTTATCTCACCAGGATATGGAAGTGAAACTACCTGGCCACTTCTCAATAGATAAAAGGCAGATGTTCAGTCTCATCCACTCAGTTCCATCTGCTATATTCACTACTGTCCAAATTGTCTTGTTTGCGATAAGTAACAGGGGTCCAGAATAACATGCTAAAATAGGCCAAATCTTTCCTCCTAGAGCACATCCAGTAAGCAATAATGAGAAATGGCATAAGTCACATTGGCCTTTGTCACTATCGGACTACTGGTCTAGGTGGACTACTAGTTGCTCCAATAGCGTATTTAAGTTCCTAGAGGGCATATCTACACGAGACATTTACTGCAGTTGCCTAATTAGCTCCACAGTAAGTGGATATAATTCTATTTATACTTCATTATGTACTGTTACACCACTATCAATATGATGGCCTGCTGCTCATGGCTAAAGATCAACTGGATGAAGCTAAACCTAAGCAAGATAGAGGTGATGCTCTTATGTAAAGGAAAGTATTCTGAAGAGTTAATAGCTTCAATTGCTTGAAGATCCACATCTACTATTTGTCAATTCAGTGAATAAAGTTAGAAGAACTTTTGAATGCCTCACTGATGCAAAACTGATTCATTTCTCTCATCTGTGTTTAGGAAGAAGACTCTGTCCCTGGAAGATAATAATCTGGATTCAGTTATTTATATGTTCCCCACCCACTATACTGGATTATAGCACTGCTTTGTGCCTGGGCAGGAAGCATACAGTGCTTAAAAAAATACAACTAGTACAAAATGCTGCAGTGCATCTCTTCAGTACAGAGTGAGCTCATTCAGACCCCAGGGCTGAGGAACCAGGGGGGGGAGGGGGGCGGTGAAAGAGGCACAGTGATATACCAACCAGTGTTAAGGAAGCAGAGGGGAGGTGGGGGAAGGAAAGTCTTGCAGGCATGGGCTCTCTGCTAAAGGGACACACAGCTGCTACTACTGCTAGCAGCACTGCCTTTCCTGTGCAGAGTGCCCAGGTAGCAGTAGTGGAGAGAAAGTGTCTGGCACAGCAACCATATGGCACTGACACCCTGGAAGCCAACCCAGGGGCTCTGCTTACTTCTGGCTCCTCCCTCCACCTAGATATGCTACTTGGTGCAGGGCTGCTCCTATGGGAGGGCAAGGGCAGGGGCAGGACAGGGCTATGAGAAAACTCTCCCTGGAGGATGTTATTTCACTTGTCCTCAGCCCCAAATGCACTGCTATGGCAGGACATGGCTGCCCTTGCCATGCCAAAGACTCCCAAGGGAGGGAAGTTCTAGCAGTCTGTCAAGCCACAGCCTTGAACTTGGGGCCTCAGCTTGGCCAACATGGCCACTTATCCAAGTCTGCCACCCTTTAGAGACTACCCAGACAGGAAAAGTGTAGCCTGAAACCTCCAGCAGGGCCTAATCCCTTGCCTAATCTCTGCTTTTCTCATCTAAATTGTTGCACAGGAACAGGAAGTGTCCAGGCAAAAGAGTTCAACTTGACCCAAGACTGTTTTGCTTGTCCCTCCTATTTCTCTCAGACTTTTCTCAATCTCCTGGCTTCTCAGTCCAGATTGGTCTCCAGCTATGGCCCCTGATTGACCTCCTGGCTTCCCAACTCAGCTCACTCCTAGACCCCTCTTAGATTGATGTCTCAGCTTCCTGACCTGGTCTGTCCCTGGATTATGCTCACCAGTCCTGATCCTGGTTGAAACCCTGATCCTTGAGTGGGCCTAGACTGGGCTACCCATATCCCAGTGTAACCTGCTGCCTCATAGCCGACACTCTGCCCTAATTATGCTACTGCCTTAGCAACACAAGCTATGCAAGCACATAAAAATGATCTGTCCTATACAAGCTTACTAGAATTCTCAAGTAAGTTCAAAATCTTGCTACTTATTATCAAGAGATTCCATAACCTGTCCCTAGGACAATGGTAAGAAATAGGTAAAGCTCCAGGGGTCAGCAAAGATGCTTCTTTCTCATTCTTTACAATGGGAAACTCATTTGCAAAACTCATCTGTACAGGAACCAGCAAGAATTAAGGAATTCTGAGGAATTAAGGGCCATCATAAACCTTGCCATCTTGCGCTGACTGTAAGGTGCATTTTTTGACCTTGCCTTCTCTAATAAATACATAGCAACATGTGCACATTTACAAAAGCACAACCAAACTCCCAACTAATAGAAGATGCTCTTTGCACATGACTTACCTTATTAGAGAACTCAAACAACGATGTCAGTTACTTTGTTTTGTGCACTCCTGGATTGTGGTGAACATATGGAAAAAAACACTTCAGGTCTGAAACTAAGATTCATTTCTTTGCCAATTTTTTTTGTGTACCATTTACTGACTCACAGCCTGGGCTTCTGTCATTTATATCTTATTTAGAAAAAATATAAAACTGGATTATAGCACTGCTTGAAAATGGTTATGGACACTTTAACTGAGTTTTGATTAAATATACATGCACAAAGCACATACAAAGGGAAGACCCAGTTCCAGGATGAGAACTTCATTAGTAAAAGCAATTATTCTATTCACTTTGGAATCTATTAGCCTTGGTAAGTCCAAAATACTCTGGAGAACTTTCCATTTACGCAGGAGCAGAATGGAATAGTGATTGTGAAAAAATGAGGTGGAGAAGGAGGCATTTCCTTAAATTTCCTTACCTATTTCAAGCTTTTGTCTTCTAAATTAAAAATAAAGTTGAATAATATTCTGGCAAAAAAATTGTATTTCTATTTATATTATGAAGCTGAGTTCACAATCAGAACCTGAAACCAGTCCAGATAAATGGAGGAAGAACAGGAATTGCAAGACAGACTTTGTGCCAGAAATTGAAAAGTACCTTTATTTTGAAAAGTACCTTTATTTTGAAAAGTAATCTTTACATGCCTGTGTATGTGCACGTGCACACACATGCACACAAAATACTTTCACTTGAACATAAAATATACACGGGGTGTCTCTACATGTGTGCCCCACTGTGCAGTTGGCACTGCACAATCGTTTAGTACTTTCTGAAGCTGAAGCAAGTACTAAATGACTGAGCAGTACCCGCCAGTGCATGGGTCACTTTCAGCTCAACTGCGAAGTAGCAGTGATATCACAGTTAGCAGCAGCATCACGCAGCTTGTCACTATGATGATGTAAAGTCTTGTGCAGACACACCTGCAAAGTCTCAAAATCAAAAAAAAGAAAGGAAGAGAAATGAAACTCTACATTTCCTCTATACAAATCTACACAGAGACAATACAACCTTATACCATATAGTTTATATAATCATACCAAAGTGTTAAATCAGTCTCTGTACAAGGCTTTGATTTTCCATTCACTAAACTCCTGCCAACCAGGTCAACTAGACTTCCCTTTATCTCTACAGTTCTAGAAGCAGGACAAAGGCAGGCAGCCCTGGTTTGGAACACAACACGTGCCACACGTTCAATATAAGGCACTATACAAATCAGCCACAAAGATGTTCTACATTACAGTAGTACATCTGGGATATTTTTATGGCTGGTTTGTCATTTTATGGCACCATGAATTGGCTGAATGTGTATTACGTTGTAATTTATAACACAATTAAAACACTAATTATACCATAAATATATCTCCCAAGAGCCAAAAAGAACACATGCTTTTTCAACGTCACTAAGTACCACTATTAAAAATCAGTGAAACTTTTCACTATTCATGTGCAGTAGCATTAACAATTTATACCATTACTATCTACCTATTTTCAGTCATGGACAAAGATATCTATAATAATTATTTACATATCAAGGTTTCAACTTCATCATTGTCAGTTATTAAACACAGGAAAGGGGAAGGGTGGGAAATGTTACAAGGTTTTTTTTTCAGTGGGAAAAGTATTTTAATTCAACTTTACAAAACTTGAACATAGCTAAAATGGAATTAAATCTTCCCTTCACATTAAATATATAGACACGTGCATAAACACACACACACACACACACACACAGAGCCAGATCCTATTTTACCTACTGTGTGCCTACTGTGATTCAATTTCACCCTGATCAAGTCCCTGAAAATCCATTCATGCACCTACTTTTGTAACACACTGTTAAGTTATCCTTAAGATAAAACAAAAACCGGAAACGACAGGGAGAAAGACTCACTCATACAAGCTTTTGTATTAACAACTTTTCAGGGACTCACACAGGGTGGAATAGGACTGCAGTAAGACACCTATCTCCATGCATTTATGTGCCTAACACACGGAAGAGAATATGGTCCCCTTAACTCCACTATTAACGTCAGAGTTCTGAGTTTAAAAAATGAATATTTAACGTTTTATCATTTTCATGAAAGTATAATACAACTTGAGTATAGAATTAAAGGTAGTAGTCTTTGTTAAATAGCACTCTGTCCAGTGACTGTATAAACCACACAAAAATCTTTACTACTTTGTTTTATCATTTTGCATTTTTGTACAAAATGTTAAGCTTATAATGTAAGAGATGAATTTTTATAGCAGCTATCATGAAACACTCAACAGATTGTCATTTTAAACCCCAGATGTCTGCCAATTTAACACACATTATTTTTACAAATAATCTCATACTGACTGTACACAAAGATTGAATACTTTAACCGCATAAATCAGAGGCATGCAAAAGCATAAGAAACTGAAGGAGATGTGTTTACAATACTGTTCTAAAGTGAAGGTGCATCTAGGGTGAATTTTATGAGTAAATGAGCTTTGTCTGGGAAAATGTACAGTGAAAAAGAAATCATTCCACAGTCTAATTAAAGCTCTAATGCCCATGTTCCTCAAACTTGTCATCAATACTTCCTTCAGTCCCATCTTATTTTGGAGATGTGATAATTAGTGACCCTTTGGAGAGTCCTAGATACTCAGGAACATCAGAATGTTCCCACCATCAATCTCAGTACCCACCATCAACCTCAGATACAGGACAGGAGGGTTTGCCATTCATACCTGGAGTGACATGGCAGGCATACCAAGTACTTGCTCCACCAGGTACAGTGGAACCAGGTGGGTACTTGGGCTGAGGCCATGAACTTGTCTAAATCTACTGTAAGTTGAATTCTTCATTGTGGTTGGTAGGGTTATCCTTTAAAACCTGCTCTGCTGGCAGGCTGCTCTCTGAAGACTCTAGTTTTAAAAGGGCTGCTCTGCTTCCTAGTAACAGGGTTAGGGTTCCCTGTTATGGGGACTCATGCTTTTTTTGACAAACAGGATAGGCATTCCCTGGGGATGTGGAAGGCCAAGCGAATCTCTTATCTATGTCTTTCTGCATGTAATCCTTCAGGACCTCCCCGTTCCAGCTCAGGCTATGCATACAAATAGCTAAAGAGCACTGTAGGGCCAGGCTGTAGGTCTACAGGACAGTCATAAGGTCAATGCAGTGGCAGGGTGCCAGTATTCCTCTTACTAAAAAGATCAGCAAAGTCCCATTACCTGAAGTAAAGCATAGCAGCTGGTACCACGGCCTGGCCAACTGCTGACCTTGAGGTCTAGGGTGCATAACTCCTCTCCGTGAGAGATGGCTGGGCTAGTAGAATAGTTGCCTTGTGGATTTCCAGCAAAACTCAAATTAGGTGGTTCTCTGCTGCCAGTGAATTCATGGGTTGTGCAAGGCTAACCACAAAATTCTCAATAGCAGAGGGGTGTGTGCAGACCAAATCAAGCCAAAATGTAGAATCTCTATGTGGTCATGGATCGAGATCTAAAATGGGGCAATTTCAAGGGATGCTGGGCTGAAGAAGGGGGTGGGAGGGTGCCATCAACTGTCAATGATCATTACTGGATTGGGTTTGTGTCTAACTAGAATACATTTTGCTTCGGCAAGATTGATGTCCATAAAATTGTCTGATGCACCGGAGTCCACCAGAACAGATAACTTTGCTGTGGACATGGTGGGATGGGACAGATGCATGGCAAGCACCAAAACAGAGATGGGCTGTATGCTGCAGTGACCCATGATTTTAAGACCAAGAGGGTCATGTGGATGGAGGAGCAGAAAATGGATCCACCACCCAGCTTGAATCCCCTTACTCTGATCAGGCACCTCTGTTTCCAACTGGCAGGGCCCTCCTGTGTTTGTTGAGGCAGGAGGTTACAAAAATGGCCTTGCACTCCACAATACAAGCAGAAGCTAGCTGCTCACCACTGGTTTGTTTCAGCCTGTGACAAATGGGATCCTCCAGTTGCTGTTCCTGGGGTGGCAGAGAAGCTGGAAACAAGGTGTGAGGTTCCCTCTGAAGGGCCCTCCCCTCCTCTAGACACTGTTTTACAAGGTTGTGGTTCACCTGAAGACAGAGCTCAACCTGTGGGGCCCAAACAAGTTGGGGACTCAATTCAGGCAAGTTCATTCTTCAACTCCTGTATTAGGGCCTGGTAGAACTGAAACACCTGGCCTGCCTCATTCTACTTGGTATCAGTAGCCAGTCTCTGAAAGTCCACAGCATATTGGCTCATGGGCTTATTCTCCTACTTCAGAGTTTAGAGGGCTATCACTGCAGACCAGGACTGCAGGGGGTCCACATATAAGCAGGACAGTCCTTCTTGAGGACAGGACTGGAGGCCTCCATGAGTGGGGATATCAAGTCAGGGTGCCCCCTGCAAGGAGGCTGATTGTTATTCCCACCCTCTCCTGGTCTGTAGGGTAGGGGTGGGAGCAAAGTGTGAACACCAGGAAGCACTGGTTTAGTAACTCCCAGAACATCTTTGGATTTCCACTGAAGCTCTTGGGACCTCAGGTTCTTCTGAGGCCCAAGCCACTGAAGGTGAATTCTGCTGCTGCCTGAGGATTTCATTTTCCTTCTGGAGGATCTTGCTTTTCTGGCTGCTGCTTGGACTTGGGCTTTCTCCAAGTGGCTTAGCAGAACCTGCTTTTTCCTTTCATCTGTTCAGGCAAAGCCTGAAGCTGCTGAAACAGTTGGAGACAGCCGATGATTTCATGAGATCTGGGGTGCTTTGGGAAGTCTGAGGCCTGTGAAGGTAAAGTAGGGTTCACCGTTTTCCACCCTACAGGGCTAAGAAGGTTAATTCAGGCAAACCGTAGGGAAGTGAGGGATGGGCAAGATCGCCTAGTGGTAAGACACCTGAGGCACAGATGCAGGTCAGGTTAGTTTCTCTAGGGAGCAGGAAGGGTCCAGAGGGGATTGGCTGCCTTGATTCCTTCACTCAGCCCAGCTGGTCCCAGGCAGCTGCTCTGGGTTTTTCCTGCAGGTGGCACTTGTTCCAGCCATGACTTGCCCTGATACTTGCCTTGATTGGGACCAGCTAGGCCCGGAGTTCACTGTAGTTTGATAAACCCTTTCCACCAGGTGAAGTCTTGTTTTTAATTAAACTTAGTATTTGGTGTTATCAAATGACTTCAGATCCTGGGGCCCCAGGCATAGGTTTGTGGAGTATGTGCTTATCAGAACCTGCTGACTACAAGGATGGAGAGAGAAAACAACATGAAAAATAATGCTGGAGTATTTCCAAGAAGCAGGGCACTGGTCACATTTTTCTGTTTTAATACTCTGAACTGAGAGTTTATGTTTGTAGCCTGGTATGAAAGTAGGAACAGTTGGTGTTGAAGATAAAGTCAGTAGTGGAAAGCTAAAGAATTAGATGATTCTGAGAACCTGAAGGAGGAAACAGCAGATAAATCAGATTTGATTGAAAGCTACTGCCTATCAAATCAAAGTAGGAGCTGGAAGAATCAGGAAAAAGACTAAAAATAAATAGTTAAACTTTTGACAGCTCTTCTCCTTCTGAATAGTAGATTCCACAGCAGCTAATCTAGCCCATGGGTATTCTTAGACATCACCTCCACAATGGATAGGATAACCAATTATTGAAAACAAGATACACTATTGGCAACCAACCAATGGTTCAGAGACTCATTGTTATCACCTCTTTGTCTCTGCAGCCTGGATCCCCTCAGGCACAAAAAATACAGTCTTCCATAGCAGAGACATTTTTTGAATGGCCCTACTAGCTTGTTGGTTGGCTGCCATAATTTTCACAGGTTTTGTACATATGGATGAACCATTACTTTATTATTCAGGTTCTTATTTTGACAATGATTACTTAAATCAAGATATTCTGAAAGTCGCAACATTATTCATTTGCCCCCATTATTCATACACCAATTCTTATTTCATTTTTCTTTTGTTAAATGCATAGCTTGATATATTAATAATCTGAGTAGACAAAAACAATGACATTTGCTATAAGTTTTCTTTACCTTTGAAATTTCCTATCCACTGAGTCTGTGAGCATGTAAGACAAATTTTATAGTAATATTAGTTTACATTCAGCGTTTGAAGTATCTTTTAGGCAAAATTTACCTTTTGGAAGGAGTTTAGAAATCATTTATATTTATTTTGTTTTCTGATAAGTTTTTCCCCACTGGTTTGCACCTTTCAGTTTCTGTTACCTTAACAGTTACAATTATCATATGCAAGGTAGATGTTAGGCTTGTGCAAAATGGGATGTATTCAATCTGGATTTGGATTCAGATTTGGCCTGAATCAGGGACAGTGATTCAATTAATTGATTTGGATCACTGTCCTGATTTGATCTGGCCGAATCTAAATCTGAAGATTTGATGTTGATTTGGAGAATCAGTGATTCAGCCATAGACACAGCTTTAACTATTTTTTCTACACACCTTGAGGTACCAGGTGCTGCTCATGAATGCTGTGATGTTGGGGTGGATGGAGTGTCCCACAGGAGCGCGGGGGGTGGCAAACCCAGAAGTGGACTGGAAGTACTTCCAGTCCACCTCCGGGTCCACTGCCAAGCACGCTGGGGGTCCCCACTTGTGCCTCTCTTGGCTCAGCGACTGGACACAGGGGGACCCCAGCACCCCCCACAGACCCAGGAGGCACCAGCTGCCAAGCCAGGGAGGCATGGAGTGGCCCCCCTTTGCACTCCCCCGTAGACCCAGAAATGGACCCGAAGTGCTTCGGGTCCACTTTCGGGTCTGCTGCCAAGTGTACTGGGGACCACCCTGTGCTGCTGTGGGATGCTCCATCCACCCCATCATCTCAGCAGTCATGAGCCTACCTTGAGGTATGTAGAAAAAACATTTAAAGCTGTGTCTATGTCCAAATAGTTGAATCTTTCCGAATCTCTCTGAATTGATTCAGGGAGTTCCAATTCGATTCGGAGAGATTTAACCGTCTCTTGATTTGATTCAGATTCAGAGATTCAGTGGCCAAATCTCCACTCAATTGAATCAGTGACTGAAGCTTCACACAGCCTTAGTAGACATCAATGCATGGAATTTAATAGACTATAGCTCTGCATACTTTGTATAAATGTTATAGAAAGTATCTCTTCAGAGCCTTAAGTATTATTGAATCATCAATTTAGCCAAAATACTCATTAGGTTAAATAACCAGAAGAATATGCAAAAAACCAGACTCAAGCTTAATCATGATACTGTCACTGAATATCAGTGCATGACATATTGTTATTTCAGGATTCCACAGCATACTTTCTTCTTCATAATTTCAATTTCAGTTTTACATTAACAAATATACTAAACCACTTAAGCCAATTAATGTGTTCAATTGAATGACTTCTTCAGTAATTCAACAACCTCTTGGCAATAATATAAGAACCATAATATGCTCCCCTAAGTCTCATATCTTTCTTATGTGAGATATTCTGTCACATTGGATTCAAATCTATCTTGGTATCATCAAGACTGGCTCTTCCCCTCTTCTCCCTTTAAAATGATGTACTAACAATAGAAGTGTTCACTGGTGAAACCATGGTTACAAAGAAAATAAGTTATTTCTGCATCACTTTTGAGTTTCTGTTCTGTCATGTTGTGTCCTTCTTTATCGGCACATGTCCAGCATTCTGAAGTAACAGATACCTACCCTGGTATATTGAGAGAGAGAGAGAGAGAATTCTAAGTTCAAATGTCTAAATGTACCCTTGTGAGTCTTCAGCAAGTGGGAGAAGAGCAAAACAAACATGCTGACTTGGTATCACTTCTTTCTAACAACATATCAATTATCCTCCTTCCTCTAGCATTCCTGTAAATCAAAACTAAATCAGAATACGTATCTAGGCAATTCTCAACCTAGATCCAGGATTAAAGTACAGATCTGAAATCAATAGAAGTGCTCATGAAATAAGACACAACTCAGCAAGAGTAAGGGTGGCAAAATCTAGCTCTGAATAATCAGCAGATAAGGCAAAATATGTGACTTAGCCACCTCAAATACAATGACGGCATTACAAAACCAATTGCAATGGGGAAACCTAGCTTCTTGCATTCAGGTTTAGCTGGACATGGGATTAACTCCACCACTATTTTTTTAAGTTCAAAACTACAGAGCTTGAATTACATTTGTGTACATTTATGTGCTATACTGGTACCTTTTTCAAGTTTCAGACAACCCCATTCATTCTTACTTTGAGCTAAATCCATAATTACTTTCCCTGAAGGTGACAAGCCCAAGGATGGAGTAATGAATATAAGAAAGGGCATCAGAATTTAGACCTAAAGAAAATGACCAATTCTTTGTGTGTATATGCAAATTAATATTGAATAATTGTGAATTTGCGTTCAATGAAAGATATGGCTAGTAAAAACAGAAAATGCTATGCTAGCATTTGCCAATATGAAATGCCATATAACTTTCTTCTAAAGTGTCAGACTGCAGTTTAAGAAGGAAAAAATACTTCAGTTTTGTGACTCTTGAGGTTTTGGGCTCAGGAACAGAAGATCTGTCATACTGAAGGAAATGATTGGTCTACCAAGCCAATGGTAGCCTAACTTTCAAAGGAAGGGATTCAGACCTACTCAATAAAGTACTTTGCCAGTTTGGCAGAAATCCACATTTGTATGTGTCAGCCCTCTTCCTTTTCATTCCTATTTGTTTCATTCAATTCCTTATAATGATTCTCTTCATTCTCCTTCGGTAGTGCAGCATGGCTAGTATTTTATCCTATAGGAACAAGTATAGAAGGGAACAAAATAATAGAGCATTTCAACTCCCCTTTATTGTGTTTTTAATTTTCAGAGTAAACTCTGATTTCATTGTTAGGCCGCGGACAGGAGTTCATTTCTAGCAGAAAGAATACTGTGAAATTCTTACTGGTAGAACAATATCCTTGGCATTGGAATATACATGCCTTCCAAGCCCCCAGCTACATAAGTGAGCTCTCCCACGAAAGGATACTAGAGGGCTGCTCCTTGGGCCACCCCCACTCTTAGGGGAGCCTGGTGAGAGGCCAGGATATCAATAAAAGCAGCAGCTGCCACAAACAGCCCCAGGAACATTCCAGTCTCAGGAGAATATGACCCTCATCCCACCAATCAGCTGTTTCCCACTGAGGGAGGATAGCTTGTTTTCCATGAAGGATAGCTCCTCCATTAACTCCTTTGGGCTGGCTGGGGGCTAGGGACCATTCTTTCATGGCACCTCACAGTAATTTAACAGCCACAAAACAAATGAGGCAACTAGATTAATTAGACACTTCCATTTTTGACCTAAACAGATCTCTATTTGCCAAGATTTGGCCAAAGTACATGCTTAGGAGTACGTCAGATCAGCCATCTAAGTATCTCACTTCTGCCTGTTGCAATCCAAAACAGTGCTGAGAGTCACCTCAACTCTGTGTAACTTTTCTAATCCTTAAGCTGGGAAAGACCACACTGAGTGATTGATGCTGAGTCACTGAGTGACTGAGACACTGCATGCAGCTCAATGCAAAACCCAGACTGTGGTGACTGCCTGATAACTTGGCTGTTAGAACATTTCCCCAGAGCCTTAAGCCTTCCTCATCCACATTTTCTTCTCCTAGAAACACATTTCCTAGGGGCCCTTACCTCTCCTGTTGGCTGCCCAGTAGGGCAGTTTCAAGCATCCAAGATTCAGGGGAGTGGAAATGACAGTAATCAAGAGGAAATGTGACTCTGGCCCAGAGATGAGTGTACTCTCCTGGGAAGAAAAATTTCTGAGGGCTGTAACTGATACCATGGTTATTAGTATGATTATTAGCTTTTAACCAATGACTGTCTCATGCAAAATGCATAAATAGAGTCTGGGCAAGAGAGGCCTGGGCAAGTATTCTTGCCGTAGTCTATTGAGCCCAAGATGAACAGCAGCCTTTAACCCCACTGATGGCATTCATAAGTAAAGAGCAGTTGTCAATACTGTTGTTAGTAAGGCGTATAGCTTCAGATAGGCACGTCCTCTCTAGATCCCATGATCTAGTACCATACTTACTCAGCTATAAGACAAGTATGGGGAGAAACCCTTGTCTTAGTTCCAAGTACATGCTAGGCAAGCGAGTGCTATGGCTCTGGATGGGATCAGGGTAGCTCATGAGGTAGGTAGAGTTGCATGGACTGGGAGAGTGAAGGGAAAGGGGTTCACAGTACAGAGTGCAGGTGAAGAGGGTGAGCATTTTGGAAGGAAGCATGGGGAAAGGGATGCATAGTGCTGGGGGAGCATGGGGGCAGGGGCAAGGGGCACACAGAGCAAGGGAAGCATGGGGAAAGGACATGGTGAAAGGGGCACACACAGTGAGGGAAGCATGGGGGAAGAGGGTGCACAGTGCAGGTGGGAGTGTAGGAGAAAGGTTGTGTGGCACTGGAGGAGCACTGGAAAAGGGTGTGCAGGGCTAAAGGCAGCACAGGGAAAAGGGTGGAAAGGGAAGGGGAGCATGGGTAGGGGAAGGGGAGCATGGATCAAGAGGATCTTAGAGAAGGGGTGCAAGCTGCAGGGTGAGCATGGGAAAAAGGATACATAGGGAAAGGTGCACAGAGTAGTGGGGGCAGCTGCTGCAGCTCTGGCCCTGACCTTGACCCTAACTCAAGCTGGAGGCTGGAGCCAGAGCTAGTGTTACTGCCTGACCCAGGCGTGTGCTGCATGCCCTCAGAGAAGACAGAGTGAAAGAAACTACAGAGGTAAACAGTGGGGGAGTGAGAAGGGAGAGGAAAGGCACCAGAGGAGGCACAACTGGCAGGGGATGGAAGGTAGTATAGGGAGGATGTAGGGATGGAGAGGTAAGTAGCAAGCTGTAGGGGGTAGCACAAGGGGTCTTCCTGCCATTGTTTCCCCTGCTACTTTTCCTGTGGTGTTGGTGAGGGGGAGACAGATTTAAGAGGATCCCCCAGTAATTAAAGTCTAGACATAGAATCATAGAAGTAGGGTCGGAAGGGACCTTATAGATCTTCAAGTCCGACACCCTGCCAGGGCAGGAGAAAAAAAAAAACTGGTCTCAAATGATCCCAGCTAGGTAGGCATCAAGCCTCCTCCTAAAGACTCCCAGGGTAGGAGCCAGCACCACTTCCCTTGGAAGTTGGTTCCAGATCATAGCCGCCCTA
>NW_017728931.1:70895037-70935575 GCF_001723895.1 Crocodylus porosus | reverse complement strand
TGGTTACTACTGCCCGAGTGCAGCACCCTGTACTTGTCAGTGTTGAAGTGCATCCTGTTTTTGCTAGCCCACCCCTGTAACCTATCCAAATCTTGCTGCAGTCTTTCCCTCCCTACTAGTGTGCTCACCTCACCCCAAATTTTGGTATCATCAGCGAATTTAAACAGGGTGCTTTTCACCCCATCGTCCAAATTGCTGATAAAGCGATTGAACAGCGCGTGCCCAAAGACCGAGCCCTGGGGCACTCCGCTGCCCACTTCTCCCCAGGATGAACATGACCTATCCACCACCACCCTCTGAATGCAACCCTTCAGCCAATCTACAATCCATCTGACTGTGTAGGCATTAATGCTACAGTCACCCAATTTCTTAATGAGGATGGGGTGGGAGATGGTGTCAAAGGCCTTGCTGAAGTCCAGAAAGACTACATCCACGGCAACACCTGCATCCAAGGCTTTTATGACCTGATCATAAAAGGCAATCAGGTTGGTCTGACATGACCTGCCTCTAATGAAACCATGCTGGTTGCCCTTGAGCATCATCTCTGAGGCCGGCTCATCACAGATGTGCTCCATGATGATCTTCTCAAAGAGTTTCCCTAGGATTAAGGTAAGACTAACAGGCCTATAGTTGCCTGGGTCCTCCCTCCTCCCTTTTTTAAAGATGGCGACCATGTTGGCTACCTTCCAATGATCCGACACCTGGCCCGAGCACCACCTCATTCATTCTATAGATAATGTGTTCTTGATTGGGATAACTCAGATGGGGGAGAGATGATTTAATTTTAGGTGTTGCAACAACTAAGTGGAAGTGCTTAAAGGGGTTTTAGGAATTGACCCTTATAGAAACGATTGTAATCTTCATACCAGCAACCTGAAGTGCTAAGAACAAGCCAGAACAGATGGAAAAGCACTTTTAACATCTTCATAACAGAAGATAGCTAACTGCGTCTTAGTTGTTTTGACTTGCCAGGGCTAACAAAACTAAGAATAAAAAATGAAGTCACCACAGCAAATGGTATGACTCCATGTAGACAAAGAGGGGATACAAGCATCACATGTATATGAATAAAATCATTTTTAGTTTGTTCAAAATGCTCAGTATAAAAGTATTCATAACAGTTAGTTTAGTCTAAAAATGGTAGGCACTCTGGTAAGTTAAATGTCATCCAATGAAGGTTAGGGAGAGAGGGGTTAGATGTGTTTAATGTACACTTCTACAGTTCCCTTACTGCTAGAAACTCTACTGCTTTCCTTTGGCATCCCAGCTTGCAGTATTTCCTACCACTCTCCCCTCCAGAGAGATACTCTGTGATTCAGCAGGACTCCCCTAAGCTATGTAGCTGACTGGCCCCTAGGTTTTAAATGGGACCCTAGCTGGGCAGCAAGGGTGTCGTTTAAAACCTAGGGGCAGGAAGTTGCTGCTTCCCACTCCTCAGACTGGAGTCTCCAGTGTGAGGAGCGGGTAGGAGCTTCACCCCACTGCTCCAGTGTTCCCAGGACTGCTCTGGGAGGGGAGTAGAGCAGGAAGTAATGCTGTCTGCCTCTTTCCTAGATCAGAGACTGCCTGGTCTGGGGAACAGGTCAGGGGCTTTACTCCCTGTTCCATCTACTCCAGGGGTTCCCGAAGTTTTTATGTCGCAGCCTGGCAAACCGTGGCCTGGAAGTGGCTGCAGCTCGGCAAACTGTAGCCCAGCAATCACAGCCAACTGCGCCTGGAATTTCTGGCCTGAAAACACGTAAGGCTACCCTCACCCCAGGGGTGGGAGGGTGGCCCAAACCCTGCACTGCTGCGGGCCCTGCAAAAGGATCCATGGCCTCTCCGCCCGGCTCTGGGGGGCTGCAGTTTGCCAGTCTGCAGCTACTTCCAGTCTGGCAGCCGACCATGCTGTGGACCAGCAGCTGGGTCACAGACTGGGGACTGAGAACCCCTGATGTACTCCCATGGAGTTTATGGATGCCAGCTTGCATGCACCATGTAGGGGAAAAGTTGCCTTCCTCAGGACTTGAGAGCCCTGAGCCTGCAGCCCCATGCTTGACCTTGCAGGGCGCTGAAGTGCTGTGCAGGGGACTTGATCTGCACCCACACCTACAGCACTTCAAGCTGGCACCCACAGTCCCAAACATGCCCCCCCTGCATGGCATTTTAAAGCCCTGCACCTACAACCTCATGCACAAGGGTGCAGATACCAGCTTTGAAGTTTTTCCCTGTATGCCACAGTTTAAAGCCAATGCCTGCAGCTCTGAAGTGCTGGAGGGCTTGAGGGGGAGGGAGCAGTGACAGCATTAAAGCTGCCACAAATGTCCAGACCTGTGGGGAGCCCCATAACTCAAAGGTTGAGCACCACTGGTTTAAAGTAATTTTATCACTAGAAATGTTAGAACAAATTATCTTGGTAACATTAGTATAATTTAGAATTTGGTTCAGGAAGGGGAATTTTCTTAAATGGTGTAATTCCAATGACTTCAATAGAGTGAATTTGGTTCACAGGGTTTTATACCTATGTAAATAAGGGAACTTTGCTTTTAAATCAGTGTATTTTTTACAAAAAAACAGCCAATTCAGGAAGTGTGTGTGTGGGAGTTATCTGAATTGGAAATAAAAAAGGATCGCATGATCTTTAAATCAAGAATATACTATATGATTCATTTCTATATTATTTTGATTTCTATATTATTTCATTTCTAAAGCGTTTATCACAAATTGTAGAAGATGGTTTTGGTTGTGTACTTTTCCTGAGGAGATGAAAGACTTGTAAAACTTCTATTTATTTGTTTCTTATAAAGCTTTGAGGAAATGTTTTCACTCTTCTCCTGCTGGTACATTTTAGTTTTAGTTAGTACATTTTTGTTGGAGGCATAGAAGTTTGAGCATTCTTTTCCAATGACATTTTATGTACAGCCCCAGCATTCCATCGGAATCTAACAACTTATGTACATTTCTCATAGAAAAAAGGTTGTAATTCCATGGACATCCATTTTGTGTATATCTATGTGCATGTGTGTATACATGTGTTTGTGTGCATAGTACACACACACACACACACACACACACACAGAGGCACAGGAGTTTATTATGAACTGTACCTAAGAATCACACCAGTCGAGAATTTTAGGGAATCAACAGATAGGAGAAAAACAGTATCTAAGTATTGTTGAAGCATAAGGCATAGTGCCTTCAGGGGCAAGAGACAACCTTATTATAATGATAAAAAGGCAGTTTATACTCTTCTTCCTGGATAGGTTCCTTCTTTTGTAAAATGAAGAATGGGTGCAATGCAGGTGAATTTGCAAGTACACTATCCTACTATCCTTTATTTTTAATCAGTTGTTACCTTCTGGACAGAGATAAAGGGTAGCAAAAACAATCCTAAAATCCCTTACCTAGGACACCACACAGACCCGACATAATTTTACTGTTATGGCCCAAATCCTCTAATATAGTTAGAAACCTTTATAACTTTTTAAGTAATGTGTCCAGCACTGAGGTTCCACTGATATCCTGAAAACTACCATTCAGCACCTTTTTGTCCCCAAGGTGCCCCAGTTTCTGGGGAAGTACAAAACAGCTGAAATGATGCTACTTTTCAATAGCTAATGAGCTGCTCAGAGCCCTACCTCAGGCCTCAGAGGCCCTGAAGTAGGATTCTTAAACAGGACTTTCCCTATGAATCTTGCTAGTGCAGCTCTGACACAATTAAACAAGATGCAGTATGCACAATAGCAGGGGGAGCACAGGGATAGGGCACACCGAGCTAGGGGGTCATAGGGAAGGAGCACACAGAGCATCAGGGGAAGCTGTTGCAGTTCTGGCCCTGACCTTGGCCCCATCTCAGGCTGGAGGCTAGAGCTGGAATCACTGAAAACTGCCTTGCCCAGCCAGGTGCTCCATGACCCAGGAGGAGATCTATAAAAAGAAAAAAAGGGTCCAAGCACTCATTTGAGGTGTAGAAGATTCAAGTTTCAGTCCTTGCTGTGATTTGGATGCATATCCTAGGTGAATACCTATTCACAAAGGCAGTGTATATTTTTGGTAAGTCCTCATGCTAGCACTGTTCCACTTCTCATTGGCCCAGAAGCAGAGCAAGAATGAGATGGACTGACTATAGCTCATGGTTGGGGCATTCACAAGAAACCTTTTTTGTTTTAGATTTTTGTAACATGTCAGGGTCCCAAGGGTGGCTCCCTGGTGGCTTCACAACTGTGCCCTGCTCCACCCCTAAAATGCCCACTCTGGCTTTCCTGCCATACCTTGATGGTACTAATAATACAGCAACATTTTTGTTATCCGGTACCTATGGGGAATGGGGGGGGTGCCAGATAACCAAATGTGCTGGTTACCTGAGAGGCCCGAACAGGTGTCTTTGCCTCTTTGGGCCACCACCCCTCCCAGTGTGTCAGTGTGCTGGGGGACAGGGAGTGGGGGTCCTGGGCACACTGGGAACAGGCTCCTATTCCCCAGGCTGTGGGGACTCAGCAGCACAGGCTGCTTTGCCCTGGGCCATGGAGACTCGGTGAAACCGGAAATGCTACAGAGGACACTTCTGGTTCTGCTTTTGCCACGTTGACTGGCATGCCATTTAATAGAGCATGCCAGTTTGTAAGGTGGCGGATAACACAGCTTTTTCTGTATAGGCGGAGGCTGCCCACAGGCCTTCGCTAGTCCTCCGTCTCACTGGGCCTCTGTACTCTCAGGCCCCCAGTTGGGCCTCTGTAGTCAACTGTGCCCAGACAGGCACCCAAAGCCTTAAGGGCTAATTGCACGGCTCCTTTACCATGCCTCATGGGTGTTACAGGTATGCTGCCCCTCTGTTGAGGCTTTGGTCTCCTTGGCCTCTGCCGCTTTAATCTTGCTAGGCCTTCTAGCCTAGGTCCACTGAATTGGACCTGGTTTTGAGGCACTAGCTTTATTTGTCCCTTCCAGATGCCAGCCCCCAGGCCCCTGTGTGGCTGCACCCTTGCTGGCACCAAGCCCCTGGCCCTTCTGTGCTTAAGCGTACCCCCAGCAGGGCTCAAGACAGTCAAGTACCCCCTTCACCTTCTGTATAGTCTCACCCCAAGCCATCAGTCAAAACAACAACATAACATAGGCCTCTGGGCTGCAACATAAACAACAAGGGAGAAAACAGTCCTCTGTCCTTTTAAGAGGGCAAACCTTCTTTTCCCCTTATGTCAGTGTATCTCCCAGCATAGACTCCTTGTGAGCTTCCTGACCTCAGTGTTCCTACAGGCACCAAACAGTCAGCCCAGCATCCCTGAATGGCTCCCCTGGGCAGGAGCTCCTTCCCCTGTGACAGCCAGGGAAAGACTCCCCTGCCAGCTCCAGCCTTGGACTTTGGACTCCCCAGCCTCCCCTTCAGCCCCAGCATCCCTGAATGGCTCCCCAGGGACCTGCCTACATCCGGTCAGGTGACTGCTTAGACTGGCTGCTAATTGTCTCATTAGCCTTGCTGCCTTGGCAACTAGCAGCTGCTGCCCTTCCTGCCCTGAAAAGCTCCCTGGCTGAGCTGTTTTTCCTTTCCAAGGAACAGAGAGCCCCAGGCAGTACTATAGCAATGAAGTTTGCTGCCTGAGGCAAAGCCCACAGTGGCAGCCCTCCCTCGACCCACTCACTGATCCAGGGGGCACACTCCCCGCCACATGCTTGCCTGGGAAGCGGTGGAAGCTTCCTTCCCCTCATCCCCACATCCCACCAGATGAATCACTCGCAGCTGTGTCCACACCCCTCCTTGGCTGGGCAATGCCTCTTGGTACCCCTTTGCTTTGGCGCCTGGGGCAGTTGCCCTGCTTGCACCTCCCTTGCTACAAAACTGACTCGTCTCTCTGTTACAGTCTTGTTCAACTTGAGCTGTGCAAAACTTATGACAAAACTTGACACTCAGGCTACCTTTGCTGAGGTGGTCCAAGTTTGTGGACCTCAGTTAAACCTCATGCACTACTAGATACGCAAGTGAAAACCAGGTAAAATTTCTTGGTATCACGTTTTGCTTTGTTTATGGATTATGGAGTAAAAGTCTGTTCTTGCAAACTCATCAGGTTTTGCCCAGTTTTCCTTTCCACTTTAAAGCTTGTTCTGACAATAAGGGGTGTACATCAGGATCTGGGGGAACACCTGTTCACCAGAGTGTCCCATGGGATGACAAGGTCAAACTGTCACAAACTCCTCCAAGACTGTTTCAGGCTGGACATAAGGAAGAACTCTTTACTATACGAGCCTCCAAGGCCTGGAACAGACTGCCTCCAGAGGTGGTGCAAGCCCCTTCTCTGGACTCCTTTAAGAGTCAATTGGATGTTTATCTTCCTGGGATCCTTTGACCCCAGCTGACTTCCTGCCCCTGGGGCCAGGGGCTGGACTCTGATCTTCCGAGGTCCCTTCCAGCCCTAATGTCTATGAAGTCTATGAAATAAGGTCTATGAAAAAAAGTTTCTTTTAGGGCATCAGAGAATATTTGCCATATTTGTCAAATGTCAATAGTGAGGCTCAAGCAGATTTTTCTGCTCATTCAAAATGTCTTTAATATGCTATATTTTATTTCAATTACAGCTCCAGTTGACTAATTTGTTATGTTGTGCCATTTTTTTCTCCAGAAGTAAATTAGTCATGATTAAGGTAATAAGCCAAACTGTGTGGGTGCACCACCCCCGGCACACAGGGCAAAACCAAAATATGATTATCACAGCTTCACAACCCCATCTCACGTATTTTTTCTCTTAAAATTCACAAGATAAAACAAGCAGGATGTGAACCTACTAGTAGAAAAGAATATTACCTGCTTGTAATTCTTGCCCCAAGCTACAACTGTAATTTTTAACCACTGTCATAAGTATGAAGGAAGGTAAAATGACTTAAACTGCAAATTATTCATGCTATCTATGAGAAGAATAGGTTGAAAGACAGCCATTATGCCCACTGGAAATTTTGTTTTGTATTTAGCAAATGGCAAGTATATTAAGCAGGGTGTTGAGCTGAAAACAGGATAGGAGTAGTAGTAGCAGGGTAAAAAGGATTTATCTGAAACCTTCATTGGAGATCTAGCTGTAGCTTACAAAACTTGACCATGGGCCTTTTAGTGATACATGGTTGTCATTTTAAGACACAAGTTAGCAAATTCTGGGTGCAAAACTTCTGTCATTGAAGCAAAAAGGTAACCTCCAGCTGTAACCACCTGTAGTTTATTAAGTAAGCATGAAAATAAATTACTTTTCTGTGGTGGGGGAAATGAATACCAAGATTTCCTGTTGTGCGAAGACCCCAAATTACTGAAAAAGAATGTATCAATTTTGCAAATTGTTTGCCTACAGAATTATTCAGCACCTTCACAGGCAGCATTTTCCTTTTCCCTTATAAGAATATACCCATATATATAAACATAGATCAGTAACTTTAAAGTTCATACATTATATTTAAAAAAAGACAAAATTAAGAGAAACAGTTAATAGTAGAGTCCCATAGATTTCTAATTTCCATTCCATAGATAAAGATCAAGGTATCTTTAAGGTATATAATTTAAGGTATATAATATTTTATATTTAATATTTTAATCCATTCATATTTTAAGCCAAAAGTTAGCAACATTATTTGGCAATAGTATGTTACCAAGTGAGGTAACTCGCTGAGAACTGCAAAATAGGTATATGATATTGCAGGTGTTTATTTATTTATAATAGACTATTTGCTTAAAGTAAACAACAGCATAGATAAAAAGGATTCAGTCAAATACAATGGCTCATTTATAGCTGTGCAGTAGCAAGTTCTTGGTTTAGCTATGGCAATGCAGCTCATCTGCTAGGGCTAAGAACCTGCAATTCAAAAGATGAAAATTTTTTAAGAGATATGAGCTACAGAAAGGGAACCATGAAAGAGTTCCAACTACTGTTAGCTGACTAAGACTGGCAGAGTCAGGGACCTAAAAAGAAAGCTTTTAGATGAGTCCCAGAGAGACAAGGGAACGCTAAGATGAAATCTCATCACTGCAGGGCTTTGGACATAATGCCAAGAGCAAGTAAGACAATATTCTCATAGGGCCCGATTGTTTTATTTCTTATGTCAACTCTTGCTAAAATAACAGTTTGAAAGAAAGCATCTATTTCACTTCATTGTCATGCTCCAAGGCACCCCCCCCCACCAAAATTAAGAACAGTGTATTGTCAAATGGTTTCATCTGTAGTATAGGATTTAGGAAACCTAAATCTAATTTTCTGCTCTGCCATTGATTCCCTGTGAACTTGGGTAGCTTGGGTAGAAGGATGAGCCTACTGTGACCACATTAACAAATTTCAAGGTTTGGAGTGTGAACCTTAATGAATGTGCACAGGGTGTAAACAGAAGTGCAGCTCGCACTGTAACTCACAATGTTTTCTGCAAAGTGTTCCAAGTTATAACATTACCCAGGACTAAACAGAAGTTCATTGTTGGCTCCACAGGGGAAGAGAATCTAGCAGTGGGCTGAGAGCTTGCAGCCAGTTTTCTATAGCAACAGCCATGGCTCTGCCAGCATTCGCTTTTTTCAGAATGGGAGGAAAGGCAGCAGAGGGAGCTCATTTTGGGGCTCCCCAGCCAGTGTTGAAGGGCGGGGGGTGAATGGGAGCCCTGCCTACCTCGGGGGAAGGTCCAACACACCTGCCCCATCCTTTGAGGGGGCTGAAACCCCCCCAGACTGATCTCCCTCCACTCTCTTTCTCCCCTCCCATTCTAAAAACAGCAACAGGCTGGGAGCTCCAAAGATAAAAGTTACAAAAGACACTACATTTTGAGATGTCTTTATTTGCTACCTCATGCAATGATGGGTCTGATTTTCACTTGATTTGCCTTTTTTTGAGTTGTTTGTAGCCATGCACTTGTGTTTGGTCTCAGCTTTCTGTGCCCAGAACAGCCAAAAATTGTCACTTCTGTCTGCACCTACAGTGCATAGACATAGATGTCACTGCTGGAACAATGATACAAAAATATTCTATCAACCTACACTAGAAAATATGACACTCCTTATGGACATGAAAAATTACACTGAAGTGATTTCTTAAGTTAAATTTCCAATGACAGAAAAAAATCAAAGAGAATATTTCAGGGCAACACAGATTATTTCAGGTGACACTGTTTCAGATACCACTAGGTTATCACTAAATTGTTAGCTGAATCTTCACTGGTTACTAGATCCCAACAATATAAACTAGATTGTTTGCATTTGGGTGGCCCTTTATCAGTTTTCAATCTATTAATGATCATTTATGATTTTTTTCTAACTTGTCATCATCAACATATCGATGAAAATAATTATAATCAACATGAGCGTTGCAAAAGTAAAAGTGAGAATATGTCAATCTGTAATATATACAATTGGTTAGTGGGTTTGTTGCCTTCTTTTCACCACAATTCATAGTGAAAAAAATATAACAAATGAACAAAATCACTGTGGAATTCATAGTGAAAAAAATGTAACAAATGAACAAAATCACTATGGAAATCCAGGTACTAAACTGACCATGACAGACTTTTGCTTCATATTTGAAAGGATATTGTTAATCATTTCCTTTTATGAAACATAAATAAGAGATGATGATATCTACTGGAGGAGAAAGGGAAGAATGTGAGTCATTCCTGACATGTAATAGTACAACAGAGCCTAATTTTCTCTCTCAAATACTTTTAAAACATGATGCAAAAGAAATAAAGATGATATCCATTAGAACAGTTTAATACTGTTATTGCAAGGAGAAAGCTGAATCAGTATGCAGTTGTTAAGAATTCCACATAATCTTGTCTTGTGAAAAAAACAGAAACTGTGTTCTGAGAAAAAAATGCACAAAGCAAAATTAAGAACTGTTTTCTGATCTGGGATCACTTTAGTGATACCTCCAGGTTAGTATCCTGTCTGCACACTCTGGTTCAAGATATTTTAGATGACCCATTAGATATAAAAGCCTTCAGCATGGTTCTGCAAATTACACAAGGCATATACATTGTCAAATCTCTTTGTTCATCCTACCTCCAAAAAAACTTTCTATAATTACCTGGGATCTTTTGGAGGGATATTTCACAGGGCTCCACACAAACATCATCAACTTTTTAACACAGATAAATTACCGCCATGTCAGTGATTTTTAGTGAATAAAACTAGTAGGGAAGGCATCATGACATGAAAGAAATCTGGAGTGCTCTCTAAGCTTTATTTAACAACACAAGGAAGGAAGGAAGGACTTTGACTTTTTAGCTACTTTATTTAGGGACTCGGGGTACAAAAAGTTGGCCAGGTTCAGGTCCAATATACAAAGATCCAAGTTCTTAATGAGGGATGCATTTTTCCTTCTGTTCTGATCATTGGAAAGCAGGCAGAGATGAAACTGGAGATTGCCTTGTCCTTTTCAATAAATTTGAATCTTATTACTTCATTTTGACTTGTGCAAAACTGCTTGCTTCACTATGCACTGAGATCCCTTAGGGATCTTCCCTTCGTTTATCTATTCCTGCTCTCAGGGCCAAAAATGAGCTCTAGTACCACGAATAATCTCTTTTGTTCCCTAATCCCTGTGTCAGCTACAGCATCCTGTGATATCTGTTCACAGATCCTTGACTGAAATTATGACCCTGATACAATGATCCATGGCTTCTAACCATCATTGTAAACCATCATGTTCTGAAAGACAGCTTCAGGGAACAAGGGTCATTCAGTCTCCAATCAGATTTCATCTTTGGCTTCTCCTATGAAACTTTTAATGAGAGTGACAACTAGTACCAACTATAATGGTTATGTCTTTGCTGTAGACAGATAATTAGGAACTGTACTGAGTGTACCAAACTAGTTTCATATACTACATCAACTGTGTCTTAATGAATTTTGATTTAAGCTGAATTTATAGCAGTGGCTTGGACTTGAAAAGATCAGTGATCTCAAGTTATTCCATTTTTCTTGTTTGAACAATTTAAATCATCCCTTTCATATCATTATACCTTTCAGGACCAAAGTAATTTTACCTTTAACAATACCCTCTATATTATTTTTAAAGCAGTTGAAACTAATAGATCATTACTTAAAAGGCAAAATATAAAAATTGGCCTAATAATATCCAGTTGGTAAATTCAGGATTCAATCACTTCAATTATCTGATCCTATAGATAGCATAAAAATACTGGAAACAGGAAAAAAGAAAACAAATCTAAACCAGAAACTTCTCAAGTATTTGACCATTATGTTCAATGAATCTTTTCACCTTGTTTTTTAATTAAAGTTGTTAAAATGTATTTCTATCTTCCAAGAATATCTTGACAATGTTAAGTTAAAACATGTTTCTCCCTTTCTTTGCCCACTGCCCTTTCTAAAGCACATTTGTGTGTTCCACTACTGTTGTTTAAACTAAAACAGAAGATGACCCTGCAGCTACATCACCCACTTCTTCCTTAAGGCCATTTCTTCTGATCTTAGTTCAGACAGTATTGCTAGCATTTTTTTCCACTTTCATCAAGTGTTATACCTAACTTTTAAAATGACTACATTTAGATTGACATGAAAAGTCTGATTAGTAGCTGATAAATTGTCAAAAGACACATTAATATTTGCTTTTCCATGTCTTACACAAGTGAGATTACAGTTCCACTATGCAGTTACACTTTTACAAGAGCAATTCATTTAAAAATTTGCCCAAATGATAAGACATACAGACTCAACATCCACATGCTGGACAAAACCCAGGTTTAGTTTTAACATGTTGATTACAGCTGTTTGGAAAAGGATCATTTTTTCGAAATGAAACATCTAACACGTGAGAAAAATCAGGCACCTTGTTTGGAAAAAAACATTGTATTGAAAAGCCAATTTTCTTTTCAAAAAACATTTTGATGACAAATTTTCCACTAGCCTAAGTGTGACAGTCATTTAATTGAAATCAACAACTTACTATGTTAGGGGCTTTGAAAAGGTGTGACATACCACTTTTTCCTTGTGTATCACTATGCATTTCTTGACAGACCACCAAGAGGATGCATTCATACTACTAGTACCTGGTGGATCCCGAGCGTGCTCTATCATCTGGCCACAACTTAATAGGTTCCAAACATGGTCCTTCAGGATATTGTGCCTTTATACCAATTTCTTCCCAGCTATCCCTGTCATTGCCACACACCCTGACTTCTGGTCAGCTGTTACTGCTCAGCTGATTAATCACAGAATAGATTGACAGTGTACATAGATGTACGTGAATTACTATGGAGTCAATGCTCTCAGCCCATGTGCCTTACATCCCTCAGCGTTTTTTCATCAAATAAATTAAGGAACATTTTCTTCGGTGCTTCTAGAAAATAATTTAGTTCCTGCAGAGGTACATCTAAACCTTCCAAGATAATTCCAGAAATAGACCCCTGTCCCTTCTATGAAAATGAAGGAAATGAATTTTGCAAATAAGAATTTTAGGAAAGGTGAAGGTCCAGGGTACCCAGGTTTTATAATGGTGGAAGCTAATTGAGAGATCTCAGCACTGAGTTTTAATAGGCTAACAAAATAAACCAAATACACTTTGAAAAGGGAACCACTGTTGAAAGTAAATCATAAAAAGACAGAAGTTAATATGAAGAATACCCTCAGGGAAAACAGACAATTGGTTCAGGGCTAGAATGAAAGAATATTTTACTTTCCATTTCACCTGTTTTATATTATAATTGGTAAGATCAGTTAAAAAATACATGCATTTTTGGATTTTGTGCTGTGTACATTTTTCTTGAACTTGCTACAAATTAAAGCTTTTAAAAATGTCCTTTATGCGCTAATAATTATGAGACTATTCATCTACTCTATGACCCTTCATGAATGAAGAAATTAAATTGATTCTTTATTTCAAACTGGAACTCATCTGGGAAGGCCAAAGATTGATTTTGCTTTGATAATTGATGTATAATTTTTTTATTAAGATCCAGCAAATAAGTAATCTTCAGTAGTGAGACTAGCAACTGAGTTCAGTGGCAAATGCTGTATACTCACGGTAAAAGATGAAACAATCTGTGCTTGTCCTCCCAGTCATTTGATGAAAATGTGTACTTGATCATGGTACCAATTAATTCCACTGCAGACTGTTCTGGAGTCAGTGATGGGTCAGATTACAACGGAAAAGTGATTCAGTTTTCAATACCTGTGTATGTTTGTTAGGAGAAGAAAAGTCTTATAGAGGTATCAATTTACCTTCATAATATATCAAAAAGAATCCCAGAAATGTTTTACTGAGAATCGCATTTTATTTTCACCCTTAGTAGGATTTACATTAATTATCTTTAATTTAATAAAATCAATGCTTCTTGAAAAATATTATACTAGAAACAAAGAAACTCATCTTTGTCTCTTGTATAGCATAACACTTAAAAAATTTCTAATGTGGAAAAACATTTTACAGACCATCAACAAACAATAATACATAGCACTTTTCATATTTAAAGCAGTTTACAAACATTAACATATTACCATATTTACCCAAATTCAAGATGACTCTGAATTTTAGATGACCCCCCCATTATTAGATGTTATACATGGAAAATGTATATATTGGTTATCATTTACTATATATATATATATATATATATATATATAAAATTTAATTATGGGGGAGGTCATCTTAAATTCCCTACACCCACTGGGAAAAAGTGGTAGGGGGTGAGCGAGTCAAAGAGTCTAACTCAGGGGCAGGCAATTATTTCAGGCAGAGGACCGCTTAGTGACTTCTGGCAAGCTGCATGGGTATCCCTGCCCTTTGACAGGTGCCCTGCACCCTGGTCACCATCTTGGGACCAGAAGTCCTGCCCCTAACCTCTGACCTTTGCCACCAGAAGTCCCTCCCCTTAGCCCTGGAAGTACTACTTTGGGAAGAGGGTTTGGCATCTTAGAACTGGACAAAAAACAAATTATGTACTAAAAATCAAATACCTAATAATAAATTTTGATGTAATAAAAATATATATTTTTGTCCTGATTTGTGTGTGTTTGTGCTATATATGTAGAAGTGATTGCATAATAGCTCAAAATGTAGTCTTACTCTTGTATAGTGCATGGGGTGTGGGTTTTGTGGGGAGCTGTGGATGTGTGTGTGTAGGTATGGTATGTGTGGGATGCATGATTGTGTTCGGAGGAGGGTGTGACTGTGGGGTTTGCAGGAAGGGTTTGAGGGTATGTGGGGTGTACATGGGAGAACCCTGTGCACTCCCCCCTGAGCCAGTCAGCACCCATCCTCAATCTGCAATAGCACAGAGCCCAAGTGGACCTGGTGCAGTTCTCAGATCCAATTTTGGGGGAACCTTCCCAGGCTTCTAGAACCCTGTGCTGGGTCCCTGCTGGCTTGTGCCACCCCCAGTGGCCTTGGCCATACCCCCGTACTGGCCCCCAGGCTGGCCAGGCCCTTCCCAGACAGCCCCCATATTCCTATCAGCCCAGAATGCAAAAGTGGCTGTGGGCCCAATCCTGGTCCTGGTGGAGCCTCCCCACCCATCCTACGGTCAGGGGGTGAGCTACCAGCAGGCCACTTGGCCCCTCATGTGCGGGAGGGGCCTGGGACTTCCCACTCCCAAGGTGGTGCCACCCCCCAGGGCCAGCCGTGGGGGACAGGGGAAGCTGTGCCCTCTTACAGCTGCTTTTGCATTTCAGAGGCTCATGCTGCTGCCAGAAGGCCAGGGGGCCAGCGGGGAAGGGCCTGTCTGGTCCCTGGGCAGTGCTGGGGAGTTCCCAGGGCTGCTGGTGGTGGCATGAGCCAGTGGGGATGTGGCACAGGGTACTGAAAGCCTGGGGAGGTGGCATGGAAGTTAAATTACATGCCTGAGGCTTGGAGTGGCAACAGCCCATCTGCCCCTCCTCACAGGGGGCCCTGGAGGGTCCATCTGCCCCTGCCACCCGGGGGAGGGTCTGGACCCCTCTTACCATAGGGGCCTGGTGGCCTGCTGACAGCTGAGCTCCTGGCCCTGGGACAGGTGGAGAGGCTCCTCCAGGAACAGGATTGGGCCCGTGGCCACTTTTGTACTCCTTTGGCCTTCCCAGGCTTCCAGGGCCCTGGGCTGGGTCCCCACCAGGTTGTGCCACCCCGCAGCAGCCGCAGGTGCCCCCCTCTGTGTTGACTGCAGGGCTGGACAGGAGCTTCCCCAGCTGCCCCTGGGCTTGTGGTGGCCTCAGGAGCCTCTGGATCACAAAAGCATTTGCAGGCCTGCTTCTGCTCCTGGCGGAGTCTCCCTTTCTGTCCCAGGACCAGGGGTGAGCTTCCAGCAGGCCACCAGGTCCCTGTGGTGTGGGGGGGTGGGGGCAGGTCCTCCCCCCCAGGGTAGTGGTGTCCTCTGGGACCTCCTGTGAGGGGGGGAGGGAAGCTGGGCCATTGCTGCTCCTAGCCTCAGGCATGTGATCTAACTTCCACTCCATTTCCTCCACTTCTTCAGGCTTTTAGCCAGCCTGGCTCCCCCTTTTCCCTGCTGGTACAGCCCAGCCCAGATCCATGGAGCCCTGCTAGCCTGTTCTCTTGCTGTCTTATCCTGGGCCCTGCTGGTGTTGGCCCTGGGGCACTGGCACAGGCCCTGTGCTCCCATCTGGCTGTCACTGGCTCCTATGCATCTGCTCACTCCCAGCACCCCCGTCTCAGTCCCAGGGTACAGGCAGCAACCAGTGCATGCAGCCCTCACCTTGTGCACCTCGCGCTTGACTGCCTGGGTGAAAGGACCCCAGCTGTCGCTGGCTCCCATGTGCCCGCTTACTTCCAGCTGTGTGGCTGGACTGCAGGACTCAGGAGGAGCTGGCCTGGCCCAGCCCTGAGGACTGGAGTGATCCCCACAGTCCCATACTCTTACCAGAATTTCCTGCATCAGTACAGGCATGAACAGCACCACGGTCCTGGGCCAGAAGCCTCTGGTAGGCAGGGGCTTCTGTCTGGGGGAGTGTGGGGGTGGGGGCTGGGGGGGCCTTCCTGTTCCATGCTCTTGCCATGGCTTCCCCTGGGTCCTACTGCCCCTGGCTCCTTCCATCCTTAAAAGGAGCCAGGGGCAGATAAATATTAATTTAAAAAAAAAAAATTTAAGGGCCCTGCAGGCCAGAAACAATGGCCTGGTGAGCCGGCCCATGGGCTGTATTTTCTCCACTCTTGGTTTAACTCATACCTCTTGCTGCTCTGATATTTGCCTCCCTCCTACTTGAACCCCAAGGTGCCTGACCCCTTGGTGCTGCCCCCTTTCTGCCTCCCCACTTCTGCCTTGCCATCTGCTTATCCTCGAGCTCCAGCATGACTCTGGTCTCACTCCAGACCAAGGCACAGGGCACATAGTTTCTCTGGCCAGCCCAGTAATAGCTGATGCAGTGGCAGCGGCTCTGGCTGAGCCCTAGAGCCCTGGCCAATGCTGCTACCAGTGCTGTCACCTGCAATACTTATATTCCCATCCTTCTATTAATTGACAGCTCTATTCTCTCTCATACAAGGGTCGTGCAGAGGAAAAGCACAGCCCCACGCCTCTCCACCCACCCAGTTCCATGCTCCCACCACTGCAACCTGTGAAACTTGAAGGAAATAAGATGTTGCAAATGCCTAATAAGATGTCAGGGGTGCAGAAAGGGAAATGAAAAGCTGACTGTAATGAAAATAGATGCAGATGTGATGAAAAAAATATTTGAAATCTGTTAATGACAACCCATGCAGTAGTAGACATCATAGTAGAGACATCAGATGAAAAATGTATAGATAAACCACAATTCAACTTTCAAGAATCATTGCAAGAGAAACAAGAGACCCAAGCAAAACAGAAATTCTTCATCTGGACCAGAATAATGACAATGCCAGTGATAGAGATTAAATGATTCCCATTGTAGGTGTTTCTGATGCCATTTAGAACCACAGATTCACAGAAGCTTAGACCTGGAAGGGACCTTGTGAGATCATCAGGTCCAGCCCCCCAGTTTCATGGCCCAATCTAATGCCCAAAATTCAAGATTTGCCAGTTACCCATGGTCCATCAAAAGAACATGGATTTCCTTCTGGATGATCAGATTTACCATTTTTCTATGACATTTTTATACAGAAATTGTGAAAATGGTAAAGTTATGAAGTGTCACTTGTTGCTTTACTCATACTCACTGACAAGGTTTTAAGTTTCTGCTGCAAGCTCTTTGACTTGAATCCAAAATCTTCCCTAGCATTTGAGTTGTTGAATGATTTGGAAGCATATGTTTCAGATTCTTGTGCGTCATGATAAGTCACCTAGTCGTTCCAATTCCTGCTAAATGTGGGTCAAAGCAGAGCAAAAGGTAAAACAGGATACTTGCATAATCTTGGTGTTGATCTAGCCTTTAAACCAGCCCCATGTGTTCATCATAAAAAAGTGTCAGTTCAGCTATCAATATGAGGATGAAACAGATAACAGTCCAGAAGTCGAGTTCAAACGTGAAATTATCAACTGGCATATATACACAGTGAAAGTGTCCATGGAAGAATGTTTGGAGCAAATGAATCAACATGTGACCCTCTGGGACTTCCTATATAACATGACAACTTCCTGACAAAGGAACTTTGAAGAAGCACAGTAAGTACCTTCATTGTGCATTGACATATGGAAAAATTTCCTCTGCAAAGAACTCGACTATCTCCAAAATTTATTTCCAATGCACTGTAGTGCTCCTCAAGAAGTTCTACAGTTTCTTTTACAACAATGAACTTTATGACAACTTCCTAAACACATGGTTAGCACTCAAGATCCTGGAGCTTCTTGACATTAAAGCTCATACAAACATGTTTACAATTAACCATAGGAGATGACAAGCTATCTTTGCTAGCTATCCTGTCTATTGAGAATGCTGTGGCACAAGCAACATCAGAATTTGTGGCAGCAAAGGCATGCAGAGTCATCGTCCGAGTCTTGGAAACTTGGTGAACATTTTTTAAATTTGTTATGATTATTACTTTAGTGTTTAATTTAAAATTTAGTTTGTCACAGCTACAATGTTATTTTTTATGACTTGTACCATTTATTTGAATAGAATTAAATTTAATTGAATTGTTTGCCATTTCCTCTTTTGTATTTTTTTTAGTAAATTATAAAGAACTTTGAGATGACAGCTTAATTTGTGAAATGGACAGGGCTTAGGGGTGGGGAGGACACACAACAAAATACAACTTTGCCCAGGTACCATTTCCCCTAATGCTGGCTCTGACTGGCCATTAATCATACCAACTGAAGTGCTGCCTAAGGACAATATACCTTTCTGAGTTTTCAACAATGAACACAGATTTGATTTGTTTTTTTCTGGATTGCCTGGCATCCGGAAGACTGCTTGCTAGTGTCAGCCTTTCAGAACACACAGACTCCAGCAGCCTACATAT
Organism: Crocodylus porosus; assembly: GCF_001723895.1. Classification (NCBI taxonomy): domain Eukaryota; kingdom Metazoa; phylum Chordata; order Crocodylia; family Crocodylidae; genus Crocodylus; species Crocodylus porosus. Next base: position 70,917,267 of record NW_017728931.1, on the reverse strand, counting down.
CAAAAGCAACAGCAAGATGCCACCTGAGAAAACACTCCATATGCCTCAGAAAAACAGACAAGTATTTCTGAAATGAAGTGAAAGACGCCAGACCTTTAAATCTGTCCAGAACAGAACATTACCATATGTTTTATCTCCTGTGTCCACTTGTTCTTCTTGTTCATTTTCGACACCGGGCAATTTGTTAACTAAGCTGTCTCTGCCATCCTTTTCCTTTCTGTTGGGTTAAAAAGTTTTTTCCTCACTATGTCTTTAAATAAATTTAATCAGTTCAGATAAATATTTCAATTACATTTTCTCCTGCTTTCTCACATTTTGGAGACTGGAGTTGATTTAGTCTGTTCTCTCTCCTCATTGTAATGTCATTCTCTTGGCTTGTGTTTAGTACATCACACAACTCTAACTTATGGATAGTTATTAGTAAAAGTCTGGTTTAGTTTTGTACTTTTCACTGTAATGACAAAGTTTGTTACAACAGAACCTGGATACCTCACTGAACTATATTCCTAAGTCTCTCCAGTTGATCAGAGAAGTGGCACTCTTTAAAGTAAAAGCTTCAGCAAACAGTTGAATGGTTCATCCTTAATTCATCCACCTGTTGTGAATTAAGTGGGTTGCGAATCAATCAGTAGAAATGATATGGGTCTATTGTACTATTATAACCTTAATGAAGAGTGCTGTACTGCACTGAGCAACACAGTTTAAGGACAAGGTAAGCAGCCCCCAAATATGAAAGAAAAGGTTAGGGACTATTTACAAAAACTGGATGTGTACAAGTCCATGGGGACAGATGCAGTGCATCTGAGGGTGCTGAGGGAGTTGACTGATATGATTGCAGAGCTGCTGGCTATTATCTTTGAAAAGTCATGGTAATTGGGAGTGGTCCTGAATGATTGGAAAAGGGTAAATATAGTGCCCATCTTTAAGAAGGGGAAAAAGAAGGATCCCAGGAATTGCAGACCAGTCAGCCTCAGCTCAATCCTTGGAAAAATAATGGAGCAGAACTTCAAAAAATCCATTTCTGAGCACATGGAGGAGAAGGTGGTGATTAGAAACAGTCAGCATGGATTCACCAAGGGCAAGTCATGCCTGACCAACCTGATTGCCTTCTGTGATGAGATAACTGGCACTATGGATGCGGACAAAGCAGTGGGTGTGGTATACCTTGACATTAGCAAGGCTTTTGATATCATCACCCACAGCATTCTTGCAAGCAAGCTAAGGAAGTATGGGTTGGTTGGATGAATGGACTGTAAGGTGGATAGAAACCTGGCTGGATTGTCAGGCTTAATGGGTAGTAATCAATGGCTCAATGTCTGGTTGGCATCTGGTATTCAAGTGGAGTGTCCCAAGGGTCGGTCCTGGAACTGGTTTTGTTCAACATCTTCAATAATGATCTAGAAGATGGGATGGATTGCACCCTCTGCAAGTTTGCGGATGACACCAAGCTGGGAATATAGTAGATACACTGCAGGGTAGAGGTAGAATTCAGAGTGACCTAGACAAATTGGAGGATTGGGCCAAAAGAAATCTCACGAGGTTCAACAAGGACAAGTGCAAAGTCCTGCACTTAGGACAGAAGAATCCCATGAACTGCTACAGCCTGGGAACTCACTAGTTAAGCAGCAGCTCTGCATAAAAGGACCTGGGGTTTACAATGGACAATAAGATGGATATGAGTCAGGAGTGTGCCCTTGTTGCCAAGAAGATTAACAGCGTATTGGGCTGCATTAGTAGGAGTAATGCCAGCAGATTGAGGGAAGTAATTGTTCTGCTCTATTCTGCACTGGGGAGGCCACATCTACAGTACTGGGTCCAGTTTTGGACCCCCTACTATAGAAAGGATGTGGACAAGTTGGAGAGAGTCCAGCGGAGGGCAACAAAAATGGTTAGAGGGGTACATGACTTATGACGAGAGGCTGAAGGAATTGGGCATATTTAGTTTGTATAAGAGAAGACTGAGAGGGGATTTGATAGGAGCCTTCAACTACCTGAAGGGTGGTTTCAAAGAGGATGGAGCTAGATTGTTCTCAGTGATGACAGATGACCGAACAAGGAGCAATGGTCTCAAGTTGCAGCAAGGGAGGTTTAGGTTGGATATTAGGAAAAAAAAAATTCTCAGTAATGTTCTATATATCCTGGATGATTCCTCTCTAATGAAAATAGCAGTGAGGAAGAAAACTACTTAAAAACAAACAAACAAACAAACAAACAAACAAGGGGTGCTTCAAACAGGAAACTCAGTTTTCTAAGCTCAGAAGAAAAACCTTTCAGAAGACAAAGGAGGTACAGCCTGAAAACCACAAAAATCCTTGAGAAAACAGAGCACAGTCCCATGAAATGTAGGCCATCTCTTCTGAACTGCTCTTTAGAGTACCTCAGGAGACTTCTATTTATTTGCATCTCTTCTTTGGTTGTGCAGGACAATCCAGCATTGCAGAAATGAGCATCCTGTTCATATAAAAATACCCCTTGATCCTATAGCACCTTCTGCTCCTGACACACACCATTTTAAACCCTTAGGATATGCAGTTATACTTTGTGGTCTCTGATCAGGTGTGAAATGTGATAAGGGAATGGAATGCCGAGCAAAAAAAAAAAAAGATTCCCATTTTTATGCTTTGTGTTCTATTGTAGGTCTAGCTGCTCCTTTTCCCACTTTGTGGTTCTCCGAGTCCACTTCTTCATATATTCACCTCCTCATGTGTCAGGCCTCCTGCTTCCTCCCTGGAGTAGTGTCATGCAATTCTCCCACTTTTAGACTGGGGCCTCAGATACTGTATCCTGTGTGTCACCTGTCTTAACTTAGCAGGTCTGACTGATTTCAGCTTCTGTTCTTCTCTACTTTGAGGGTCTATGACCAGGCGACTTTCTTAGAATCAAAGAACTTATTAATTTTAGCTGTAGGAACAAAGTGTAAGAGAGAAAAAGATTTTTAAAAGCACACCTAGTCTGCAGACCGCTGTGATGATTATGGGCCGGCCTAGTTTCTCTAGGCATCCAGTCTCCAGCAACCTACTCAGCAAGTTACTTTCTCATAGAAAGAGTGTTACTTTTCATGCAGAAGCCAGGGAAGAGTGGCCCTGAAACTAGTTTTAAGAATACTTTAGATGGCTTAAAGTTATACCACTCCAGGGGAGGTTTAACTCTGATCCATGTTACTCAGCTTGTGTCCCATTAATATGCAGCCACTCCCCACAGATGAGCTGCCCAGGTTGCAGTCCTCCAGCAACCCTGGATGCAGTGTCCCCTCTCCACTCTCTTGGTCTTTGTGGGCAAACTTTCTACCTTCTGAACTCTACTGCCCAGGGACTGGTTCTGGCACCAAGCCAAGAGCGGGGTCAAGGAGGGGTGAGGGGCAGGAAATGAGGTTGGGGGCTGGATCAGGTCCCCATGAGCTGGGGCTTCCTTCCTGGGTTAGGGGCAGTAGCTCCCCCAAAAGCACCTTCTCTTACTGCTCCCACCTCCCAGCCACCCAAGGAAGTATGACCAGTACAACCCAACCAGAAAATTCCAATTTATTAAAACACAAGACCTTTACTTCCCCTTAATTTCTTTTTAAATTCTTTTAAAAAATAACTTTGTTTTATTTTACCCATCAGTGACTGACTTCTTTCATTGCGTCATGTTTCCTCGAGCTCCCATTTCAGTACCCACCTCCATCCTATTAATTCTCCCAGCTTCATATTCCTGCTCCTGCCCCCATATCTCACACCTCTCCACTTAGAGCAGGGATATGAGTCTGCCCTGGCTTACCAGCTTGGTAGTGGCAAGCCATAGCTGTGGAGGTGGGGGACAGTCAAAGAAGATTTTTAGCCTTAATGTGTAGTTGCTCCAAGCTCAAGCTAGTACTAACAGTGATCAACATTTAAGAAGCTCAAAAGGCAGCATGTGACTAGGCCTTTCAAAACTAACTTCTTCATAAATGCTTAAATTTTCATAGGTAATGGTCTACTTTGCCTAGACTAGCATCTAATGAACGAGGCTGTTGCCTGTGAAAGCTTATGCCTTTTTGAATGAGTTAGTCTCCAAGATGCCACCCTGCCCTTCTTTCTGCCTGACTTCAGACCAACACAGCTAACCACCTCTCACTTTTTATCCAGCACAAGCTTCTTTTTCTCTTTAGTTCCTGGGCTTTGTAGTCCTCAGCGGAGCTAATGACTCATTTACTATCCTAAAGCTACCCACAAATGTTTGCCGAGGGGGTGCTATATTGAGTCATTATTTTGCCTTCCTGTGTTTGTCCAAAGAGCTCTGTTGATTTAATTCTGAAAAGTGAGACTCTCCATTAGCAACAAAAGGTTTGGGGGAGCTGAACAGCCTGTTAAGATAACGGTCATTGTCAACATTAGCCTCCCAGATTTGGGGATGACCCAGACATGGCACCTACTGTAATTCAATCTCTTCATTTCAGCAGGATGAGAAATCAGTTGAAGCATTTGAAAGGATGTAGTGAGAATGTGTCTGACTCACTAAATCAGTTTGCAACAAAAAGCTTCACTCTCATTCCCCTGCCCTGCCACCCACAGTCCTAAGGCAGACGCATAGTTTGTGATTTCTACAACTGTTGCTTTTTAAGCCTAGTATGCTTTTCTTGGAGATTGTTACTGTTTCGCTGCTCAAAGAGGACAATACCTTCTTTGATTTCCCCTTGAAACTGCTATCCCACAATGAATAAGATGGAATGTCAGTTGGTTTACCATTTGCTTTTTTGCCTTCCCTCTAGGTGATCATATTTCAGCTCTCCCGCTATATATACATGCACTTATTGTTCGTGTGCATGTCCAGCCCAAAAGAGATGGAACTTCATTGTCAATGCTTTCATGCTGGTGTAATACATCAGTACTGAATAGTCAGTCAAATGATCTAGTCCCCAGAAGAAAACATAAGAAATGTTGGTTGACTTTCTCCAGGTGCCAGGAATGTTGCCTGTACAATGCCCAGATTTCCTGTCTGTAAAGTAAAAGAGTGAGAAGCACTATTATCTTAACCTGTGAATACTATGGATATGTACAGACATTCAAAAATACCAAGCCTGAATTGATTCAATCTTTGCAGGTTAGTCTCACCTGCGTAAATTGAACTGATTGGCAAGTGAATAGACATTTGGGAAATGCAGGAACATTTCTGCAGTCATTCAGGCTAGAAGCTGGGCCCTTGGCTGAAGGGAAACTGAGCCAGGGGCTGTGGGGTGTGGCCAGGCCCCCTTCCTCCTCCAAGCACATCCCACCTGGGATTTCCCACCCCTGCCTTCACTGCTCGAGCTATTAGGGGGCATGGCAGCAGTAGCATAAAGTGAATGGAGATGAAGAGGGGTTTAATTCTCCCCCTCTGTCCCCTTTCTAGCATCACGGACCTGAGCTGGGGTCTTCCTGGCCAGGGCGGAGCAGCCTGTGTCAGCGTCGTGCCACCTCTCGCTGTTGCAGCAGCAGGGGCATGGCCAGAAGCCAGTTGGCATGGTCCCCTGAAGTGAAGATAGCAGGCAGGGGGGCTTTTATGGTGAGTGAGGTCAGCCCTGGGGGACCCTCCCGGTCGCTGACTGGTGTCTGGGGGGGCATAGTGCCATACCAAGGAAAGTAAGGAAAAGTATAGTAAGATACAGAAAAGGAAATAAAATTATATGTAATACATAGGGATAGTACTGACACAGATAGTGAGAATGGAGTAGCTAGCCTGGGTCTATATCATGTGAACAAGGATGATAAATTAGTCATCTGGCTGACACCCTGGGTTGTTGGGAAATCCCTAAAATGATGTTAGATAAAGGCTCTACAGTGTCTGTTATCTCATATTCTAAATAAAGAAAACCTTTTTAAAATATGAAATTAAAAACATGACAGAAGATTATGCCAAGGGGCTGGTGTCAGTGGTGTAGAATCTAATAATAAACAGCATCTCTTAGACTTGCATAACTGAAAAAGGGGGCCCTCCTCTGTGGGGTCATGAACGGTTCAGAGAGATTACCCTGGACTGGAATTATGTAAAGATGCTGCATGCATTTTCAAAGGTCCCCCTGCAGAAACAGTTAAACAACAATTAGAAGGGATATTAAACCAGGCCTGTGAACTGTTCCGTGAAGGCGCAGGAACTTTAAAACACATCAAAAGTAGGATAATGATCAATTAAAATGCCCAGGCCTAGTTTCACAAAGCTCAGCCAGTTCCTTACAGCTGGCATGCTAAAGTAGATGCAGAATTGGATCACCTAGAAAGAGAAGGCATAGTTTTAAATGTTCCCTGGAGTGAGTGGGCCATGCCTGTAATGCTGAATGTAAAAAACACAGTGCAGTAATATGAGGACTTGATAGTTACTGTAAACTTTGTACTGAAAGTTGATAAATATCCCTTACCTGAAAATAAAGATATTTTTGCCACATTAGTAGGGGGGCAGAGATTTAGCAAAATTTAACAAAGGATGGAAGTAGAAGATGATTCGACTGGTAATCTTACCACAAATATGCAAAAAAAGGTGATACTGGTATAATAGATTAGTGTTTGGCATTGCCTCCCCTCAATGGATCAAGTTCTATAAGGCATTTCTGAGAAAATAGTGTTATTTGGATGACGTTATTGTAACTGATGAAAATAATGAAGAACATCTGAAAAATTTTAAGAAAGAATTGGAATATCAGGAAGAATATGGGTTTCAAAAATCATACGAAATGAAACAAATAGAGAAATTTGTTAAGGGATGTATGGGATGCCAACAGGTAGAAAAGACGACGAAACCAGTAGAATTACACCCATAGGAATGGCTTTCTATTCCCTGGCAATGGATCCATATTGATTTTGCAGGACCATTTTTGGAATGATGTACCTAGTGGTGGTGGACGTTCACTCCCAATGGCCAAAAGTTTTCTGCAAAAACTGCTACAGCAGCACAGACAGTAGAAAAATTGCAGAGTCTGTTTGTAAGGATCAGAGCGCCAAAACAAGTTTTAATGGATAGTGCCCCAGGATTAAGTTCAGATGAGTTTCAAGAATTCATGGCAAAAAATGTTACCTGGCATAATGTTTCTGTACCATAACACCCAGTCACAAACGGGCTGGCTAAATGATTTGTACAGTCTTTCAAAAATACCCTCCATGAAAGAAGAGCCAGAACAGTAGAAGATAGCTTGCTTTTTGCTAGCATACTGGAATTCCATGCATGCTTTAACAAATGAGATGCTGGCAATGCCTTTTATGGCCAGAATCTCAGGTCAAAGTTCAACTTATTAAAACTGGACTTGCAACAACATGTTAAAAATCACCAGATAAATGAAGTCATGAAAAGGGGAATACGTGCTCCTTGGAAACTATATGTAGACTGAAAGGCAGTGACCCATGATTACTGGGAATTTAAGAAATAACACTATGTAGTTGAGAGTGCACACAAAAGTCCTTTATCATATTTAGTGCAAGTAGCACCAAAAATTGTTTAGCACTGATGAATTATGAAACACAGGCTTGACTGCTGAACAAAGCACAGCTGCAACAGTTGAAGCCCCACCTGTTGTTGGGCCCTCAGCTTTGTAACTTACAGTGATGACCAGTAATACTACACAAGCTAGTAGCAATGCTGACTGGCCAGGACCCGACAAGGTTGAGCTACTTACATCTGGTAAGGTAACATCTGAATCCAACGTGGATGAAGAAGGGCCACCTCCTCAGGACTATATTCATAAATGAGTGGTAGTCACTGTGTAGGAAAGAGAGGTAAACGTGAACCTGACATAGTACTTGGTGCAGCAGATTCTCAGAAAAGTGGTAAAGGTGATCAACATTAACCAGAAAGGAAATGCAAGCCACCTGAAAGGACCGCAGTCTGTGCATTATGCCACTATCATTTCAAAATGGGGGGACAAAAATTGAGATACGTGAATATGCTGAATCTGCACACATAAATCTAAAGTTACTTTCTGTTCAATCTACTAATGCCAATGTATGTATAATTTTACTTTGCATTTATAATGTATCCTGTACCACTCAGTATGGCAAAACTCTTTCCCACTCATGACTTGAATCATACATTTATGAACGCCTTGCACAAACATAACATTTACCTTCTTTAATTTCTATGAAGGCTTGCATAAGAGGAATTAACAAATATAATTTGTTTACTTATATTTCATTATTCTACACAGGTTAAAGTGTCTATTTTAGCTTATACAATGGTGAAATAGAATTGTACCATCTGAAATGGTTAACAAATTCTTGGTGCATGGACATTATGCAAATTGTACATTTCTTAGAAGAAATAAGAGGACAATGGATTAATGGGACATTTTAAATACTGGCCTAATGAATAAAAAACTATCTGGCTTCTCTCTAACAATTTGCAGCCTGTCCTATACTCCTTAGTGTATTTGCATCACTTGCACAAAGAATAAGGGCCAACATTAAATAGATTTCCCCTACTTTGTTTTATTGTTCACTGCTTCATTTTATCTTTACTTGTATATCATCCTACACTACATTCTGTTTTAATTTTGTGTAAATGGGTAGAATAGATAATCTTACTGTATACTTTTACCAAAAATTACAGATGAGATACATTTTGTTATTTTAGTATATATCATTTTATTGTTCATTTTCTTTGATTATTTTAGCTAAACTATAAGCAAACTACTGCTACTATACTGCAAAAATTGATTCCATGCAAAAATGCATTATCAAAACAACTAATTGTTATTAAAATTGGATATGGGGAATTAGATTAGTAGATGTTATGTTCAGAAGGTTCTGTTCATCTTGTCTGACCTCCTGCATAATATAAACAATAGAACCTAAGTCATTTCTCTCTTAAGCCTATCAAACCTGCCTAAAACTATGGAGGTCATAAAGGCCAATCATTTTCCTCTTCTGGTTTTAAATTTTCAATCAACCTATTCTTTTGTCTTGGATGAACCAATTCTCTCATTGCTTTTCACTTAATCCTACTTTTCATTTTATTGCCACCTATCTGTACCGTGCTTTCACTTTCAGTTCTTACCTTAGCTTCAATACTACAGCTTGAATTTTTTACCTTTTTTACTTCTGATCTTTCACGACTCTTGTAAAAGGGGTCCTCTACCCCTGTTGCTGGAGATGTGAGGAGAGCAGGTTTGGAGCTAGCAAATGAAGCTTAGAGAACACCTAGCTGCAAGGGGCACCAATTGTGATTACCTTGGTTAAACTGAGCTGCAGGATCCAGCCTGAAGATTGCAGGCAGCAGAAAGCAGGGCAGCTGAATAGGGAGTCAGCAGCACCTGAGCCCTATTGGCAGAGAGCTGGGTCATATCGCCAGAAGGGGGCAGAGCTTAGGTGCATATAAACCCAGCCTCTGGCATACAACAGACAGAAGGTGAGGGAGATTGTAGGCTGTGGGTCTGACCATCAGGGGCTTGTCAGACGCTGGGGGGGACTATCCAGCCTACTACAATTCCCCTTTTATTAGGTCATTTAGCTTATAATTTATCACATTTTGGTTTGCCTATTCATATCTCTAAACATAATAAGCCAAAAACTGATATTAACCCAACATGGATGAATTTGTCACATTTTGTCTTACCTAAAAATTGTCTTAAGGCTCTTTTTTTCCCTTTCCTTCTTGTCATTGACTTAGGGGTAGAAGATGTCTGTTTTCGGTGTTATTTATCTGTGGTTATTGTGGATGCATATTTGTAACTCAAATGCAGTATTCTCATTATTTTTACATGTCAAGAATACTTTAAAATCTAGTCAATATTTTTGTCTTTTATTTTCCTCCTTGGGTGATGGCTGTTCAAAGTGACTAAGTCTTTCATAGGAAACTTAGGCATCATAAAACTAAGAATCCTTTTAAATCATGATCTTGAAACATCAAAAATATGTTCTTGTGAAGAGAAAGGAGGACAATGGCAGAAAAGATGAGCCCACGGCCTCACTTAATAAGTTTTATTTCATGCCCACTATAGGATTTGTCTGTCAAAAATGCATTATATGTGGAAGCATTGAAAAATAAGCAACATCATGCATTTAATCCTACAGCTATTACTTATTAGACTAGTCCCCTGAAATCTTAAGTCTTTTATATACACTACTTAAAAGGATTAGTGTAAATTTTGCCATGATTTTTTTTCAAACAAATGACACTGTTGTCCCTGGTACCATGTCTTGGAGACTCTGAGACTACCCACTTGAATTTTTTTTACTGAAATTCTTCATTTGTATTAATATAAATAAGGACATGTCTGAAGGGACAGAGAAATCATAAATACTGTATCATTAGTTTCAAGGTATCCCTATCCAGCTGCTTCCTTACACAACTGCAGAGGCACAAGAGAGGCACAAATAAAAATATTAATTGCAACAAAAATGTTTGTTTTCTGCTACAATAAGAATTTACCAACTGACAAGGATTCTAGGTTAGGCAATGCGGCTAAACTAAGGCAAGTTTCAATGGAAAGTAAAATATAACTCTGTAAGCATTGTGCAAAGTGTGCCTAACCATGAGAGGACTGAGGATTTTGAAAAGGGAGGTGAAGATGGCATGATGCATCATCACATACATAATACAGCACCAATTAAAGAAAAGCTAGAGGTTTTACTAGTATGCTATTGTTATTCAGTTTAACATCAAAGTAAATGTGCGCTAATTTGGAATGTGCGCTAACTTGCTAGATTATATATAAAGTTTAAAAAACAAAACAGACTAGGAAAAAAAGTCAAAAGATATTGTGTCATTAGTCCTGGAGTCATTATAGTTCAATGTTCATCTTTTTATTCAGATTTTTAAAACAAAATCTAGTCTTCTTGAGCATCTTGATAGTGTCTCCTATACTTCACTGCCAGTCTTTTTTACACCTGAGTTAATATTACTACATCTGAGTTAAGGTTTTTACCTAGAGCTAAAAACAGCCTGCAAGGCTCTGAAATAGGAAAGATATGTTAGACAGCAAATTTACAGGAAAAGGGACCATCAAGATCATTAAAAAAAAAGAGAGGGTTGTTAGCACCTGTGAAGTGGGGAGAGATTAGCAGGATATAGGTGGGTGATAATGAACTATGAAATCACTTGACTCCCTCAGGGTTGCCTGAATAGAAATACTGCTGCCCTTCTCAGGCAGCTGGTTTTAATACTTGTGTGGAGCAAAGATCAACTGCACCCCTTCTGGATCTGTCCCTGAAGTCAACATTACATGAACACAAAGAATGAAATAAATTGCACAGTTTGTTGCTAGTCATTAAAATAAAACTTCAAATTTCAAAACAATATTTATGATTAAGAGGATAAATGAAATTCCCACAGTGGCTTCAAACTAAATATATTATATGACCTTGTCATCAGGAGACTTAGAACTAACAAATGATTAAGCAAGAAGATGATGATGAATGCTTCTGCTCCATTTTGTCTTTCATCAAGAAGAAAATTAAGAATATATACATCTTGCGTTGACTGCCAATCAATATTGTTTCATCACAATTTATATTTCAGCATTACAAATATTTTCACTTTCACTCAGATTATGAATTCTGAGACACAAGCAGGTTTCAAGAACTTAGAAGATCTTTTGAATGCCTTTATATTTCACTGCTCCTGGATTATAACAAGCATGATATTTGTTGACAAATCACAAAGTTAGTGATGCTCTACTATTTTAAGTTACACTAATATCATTCTAGTGAAAGTAAATTGACTTCAGCAATTTATGCGCACAGATAAGTTGAAGATGTGTGATAATGATAAACAAGGTGGAGTTGGCTCCAGTAGTTCTACAAGAATGACATTCAATCAAACAAACTAGTTCTATACAGAATACTAAGTAGAGAAAAACTATATCTCTATACTCCTTATGGTGTGAAAGAGAAGGAAGCCACCTCCTTTATTATTGTTGTGTATTACATGTTGTAGTATTATCAAAGGCATTCAAGCATGAGCGACTGGTACCTCCTGCATCTGGGGTGGCACCGGCAGAAGCTGGCGTTGGCAGTGGGGATGAGGCTGGTGAGCACCCACAGAAGCCACTGGTGGTGTCAGCAGTGGGGATGGGGTTGGGGAGCACCCGCAGAAGCCACTGGTGGTGTCGACCGTGGGATGGGTTTGGTGAGCACCTGCAGAAGCCACTGGTGGTGTCAACCATGGGGATAGGGTTGGTGAGCACCTGCAGAAGCCACTGGTGGTGTCAGCGGTGGGGATGGGGTTGGCGAGCACCCGCAGAAGCCACTGGCAACAGCAGCAGCAGCAGTGTCAGTGGGGACGGGCCTGGCAAGCACCCGCAGAAGCCTCCAGCGGCATCAGCAGTGGGGGATGGCCCTGCTGGGGGGGCACACCCCCCATGCCACCGCTAGCAGTCACCTATGAATTCAAGACTAATTGTCTTCTGAATAATTATTGTCTTAATCATGATTTTTCTTTTAAAAGGTAGTCTGGGGTTCTTTTTGTTTGATCTACATATCCCACAAACATGAAGATGAGAAAACTTTAACTCAATTTTTTAAAAAGTCTTTTATAACAATAAGACAGTTACAGCTGAGCCAACTATTGATTTACAAGTTTAGGTTATCGTTCTTCTATAATTTCCAGTTAAGACTGAATTTCCTGTACATCCATCAAATATATGGATGCACATGTTATACATTAACTGATGTTTTGCTAGTCCTGGCTTCCTAGCAGCATGCTGTAACATGACTGTCCATTTGGGAGGAGATCATAATTCCTTCAATTATGCCTCTCTAGAAATCAAAATAATCTCTTTCCGAGCACATTACTGGCCATGTCTATATGAGACACTGACTGCGCAGCTGCTACTGTGCAGTCATTTGGTTCTTACATACACAAGTAGCATCCCCAAATGGCTTTTTGGTGATGCTGAATCTGCTGTATCATGTTACTACTGCACAGTAACATCACATCAAGCTTTGTGCCATGAAGTGCTACTGCTCAGTAGTAAGGAGCTATTGCACAGTAATAACGAGCTACCATGCAGTCAGCATTTCATGTAGACGCAGCCACCGAGTCCTAAAAAGCAGCCTGATCTACAATCAGTGATGCCAATGAGATTCTCCCTGAGCGCAAAGGTCTCCTCCACTCCTTCATGACAAGGAGCTTGCAAATAGCCCCAAGTTTTTTTCCCCCTTTGCACAGATAAAACCCATGTCTCGTCTTTTGCATGGACATGCGATTTTTTCCTGCCCATTCATAAAAACATAAACTATAACCTTAAGATATTATTTAAATAAAGAAGAAAGAAAAAGATATGAAAAACAGTACAAAAAAGGATGCTTTACGTCTTGGTCTTCATTTTTACAGATGGTAAACTGATCCACAGAGCTGTCCAAACTCCCCAAAAAGCTCTGTAACAGCCAATAATTAAATCAAGATCTTTTGATTTCTAGCTCATCACTGGCACAAAAAAGAAAAAAAATAATCCTCTTGTTATTGTGGTGATCGAATAAGACTCCTTTATTACAAAGGCTAAAGATGGCCATAATCCAGTATCAAAAATTCAAGTCACTGTTTTATTTTATCAACAAATAGTCCAGCAGAGAGCACATAGTCACTTAGAGAGACTTTAATCAATCATCTTAATATTTGTATTACAGGGGGATTTTTTGGTGGGTTTTATTTTTTTAGTTTAAGTCTAGAAGTCTTTAGGCCTTATGAAGTGTTACTATTAACATTTATACTGAATAAAGTAGAAAACTCTAGGGAAATCATGAGGAAAATCATGAAGTAACTACTTACATTTTTATTTTAGGTCATTGAATTTTAATTCCAATAAGATAAATTTTGCTAACAAATATTAGTGGAAGACTATTATGACATTATTTAACAATTGGCCAATGTGTGCTGGAGTATCTTTTTCAGTCCTTATATCATCTAATTTACAATTTAAATAGAACTGGCAGGTGGCAACATGGTAAATTTAACTCTGTCCATTTGAGTTTCACACCATTCTACCGAGACTTTGTTTTTTTAACACTTATTCTTCCTAGACATGTTAGCTCTCCAGACTCCGAAGGCTGACATTTTCATAAAGTAGCAGACCGTCTTTTCTTTTTGTCTAAAAGAACCCTTAGCATTCAATCCCATAACTACAAAAATAGTTATCTGATAAGCAGTTAGAAACAACATCTAATTTCTAGAATGTAACCCTACAAATCTTGAGCCGTTACTACTAAAAACATTTTATTTGAGTGCCCTTCCACAGTGATGGTAATTGACTTTAATCGCATTGCATTGCCTCCTACCAGGCTTTTCTACAGCCACTTACTAGGCAGACAGTTCCTACCTCATATTGTAATCTATCCATAGGTTTGCACAAATACATTGTGCATATGAATCCAAGAAGTGCTGCCTATAATTTATAACTGTAGTAATTTAAGTGCGCAGTGTAGGTGTAAAAGTAATGTTAACATAATTTATCTTCCAAGGAATGGGCTCCTTTTACTTATACCAGTTTATACCCGGAGTTTCCACTAAAATCAAAAGAACTACATAGGTATAAAGTCAATGTTATCAAAAGGAGAATTGGCCCCTTTAGTGCTGAGGAGACTTTTCATTTTTAAAAGTGGGAGTAGGATGGTAGGAGTTCAATGATTATGTATAGCTTGTTATATTTTGCCATGGTGAGCTACAATTAAAGAAGCAGGGGTAGCAAGGAAAGAACAACTGTTAAAGAAATAAGGCAGCAACAGAAGCAGTAATTAAAGCTATTATTTTACAAATATGAACCACTGTGCCCCATCACAATGTAGCCGATATGAAATTTAGATTTGTAGAAATGCTAAGAATGCTTTGAAATGGGTTTGAACATTACCGGTGAGGCTGCTCCAGACTCGTACCCTTGGCCCATTCAGGCATGCTGAAAACCAAAAGTTTAAGAGTGGGTACTGAGGATCAGCGTAGAGCAGCCTTATTAGTAAGCTTCTAGGCCTGGAGCCTGCCTATAAATTTTGGAGGCAATGGGAACACACCCTTGCTGGAACACAGTGCTGGTAGGTCCCCTGAAGGCCCAAACAGAGGTGTTGTGTTTATAGTGCAGGCATAATAAAGAGCTGACAGACCCTATAGTAGGGGTTGGCAAAATGCATCCTGGATTGAATAAGCAGGCAGGTACCTATCTATTGATTGTATCTGGCCAGTGGCTGTCCCCCCAGTGCTCTGCATGGGGTTGAGCCCTGGCTGCTCCCATCTGGGGTAAGCCAATGCTGAGCTCCCACCCCTGTCCATGCCTGCCCTGCACCCACTGATGGCCCCAGCCAGTGTGCACAGCCTTGGTGGGGCTGCTCCTGGCATGGCTGCAGCTGTCTATGTACTGCTTGGGTCTCCCCACCTCCAGAAGCTCTTCCTCTTGCCCCTGCTGCACCGCTCTAGGCAGCAAACAGCATGGGGAAACCAGGGGCATGTGTGCCAGGCAGCAGATACCCAGACAGATGGGGGAAGCTGCAGCCAGGTGGGTCCTGCCACAGCACGTGGGGCACCAGGTCCAGCTCCTGGTGCTGTCCACCCAATCTGCTGCCTGCAGGCAGCTGCTAAATACACCAGGTGGGCTGAGCAGGTGGGAGGAAGCTGCAGCTGCAGCCCTGCATACTGGAGCAGGAGCCATGGCTGCAGTTGTCCCCACAGTCATGGTATCTACCTGAACTACCTGGTGACTGGAGCAGCACATCGGGGAAGGGGGAGGAGGAGGAGCTGCTGGAGGCTGGGGGAGCAGTGTTCATATGTAGAAAAATATTTAAAGCTTTGTCTATGTCTGAATCTCTGAATCTTTCAGAATCTCTCTGAATTGATTTGGAAGATTCCAATTTGATTCGGAGTGATTAAAGGGTCCTTTGACTCAATTTGATTCAGAGATTTGGCCACTGAATCGGGCCAAATCTCCACTGCATTGAATCAGGGATCAAAGCTTCGCACAGCCCAAATACACATCTCACCCCCCCCCAATACACCAACCCTCCACACATACACCTACACATCCCCCCACACACTGTACCTCCTACATACACCCCCACACAAGAGTAAGACTTTATATTCAGTTACTATGCAATCACCTCTCTATATATTATTTTAAAAACATAATTCAAGACAAAAATATTTTTTGAAATAAAATTAAAATCTTTTGAAAGGTTTTTTTTTGCATGCGGCCCTCAACAGCTCACCAAAACTCATTAAGTGGCCCTCCAGCTAAAATAATTGCTCACCCCTGCCCTAGAGGAAGGATGCTAGTATACAATGAGAAAAATAGGGTGAAAGATTTTTCTTGTTAGAGCACTTTTATATGAGACATGTTAGCTCATAAAGTGTGGAGCGCTGGCTGTAGGGATAAATTAACTTGGAGCTACAGAAGAGAAAAGCTGAGTCACTGGCTGCATTTCCATTACAAGGACACTCTAGTAATTTCAGTGGCAATGTTACACACCCAGAGAAGCAAAATACTTGGGTTCGCCTTCATGATTAAGCTCTCTGTACTAGAATGATGGGAGATATAGTCTTTGTGTAGTAAAGAATTTAAGCCTAAGCTTAAACTTGAAGCATGAATGTGGTCCTCCCAAAATTATAAGGGGACCACTTGTGCTTGAAGATAGTTATTGCCTAATAGCTTGGCTAGCTTAACACCTATATGGATATCTAGATGAATTCTTGGTGACCCAAGAACCTCCTAAGCATGTTGTGGAGTGCTGCACAATATTAGCACTATTAACTGTACAGATACCTACAGATAATTAACAAGGTAACCCAGCAGTTTCAAATAAGAATCCATCGGATCAAAAACATTATGACCTGTTGTGGGCTGAGTTCTTTGCCATAGAAGAATTGCTCTATTATTTTTTCCATAGTCAAAAAAGAGTGAAAGATAAGAACTGGAATTTTTGGAGGGGTGCCTTGAGCCTAATGAGGATCCCTTGAGTCTAAAAATGTCAACCAACACTGAACTACAGCATTGGACGGATATATTTCCAACAGGAGCAAGAGAATATTTTCCCTCGATGAGAGATTACTATGGAATCTTGAATTTTTATATCTAAGCTTTGCAGTTGATTTACAGAATTGGAAGTGACACATGTAGAACAAAAGGAAGTTATGAATGTTGTGAAGCAAATAAAAGGGAAGAAAAGGATTTAATACACTGAAATTTGTAAAGATTTTACATGTTGTAAAGTTTAGTTCAGAAATTATGGGGTTTTTGCTTTTACTAAAAGGAAATGGAACAATATGACATTATTCTACACTTATTTATGAAGAGGACTTGTAAGAGTTAATAAGGACCAGTCATTGCAGAATTGTTTTTCTTTTGGCAATAGTGGAATTTGATCTGAAACTTCACTGATGGGGAAAATAAAAGTTAATCATGATGGAAAAAACCTATTCTCTACTACCAAAAAATTACAGGACCTTTAGCACAATGTTCTTGTGATTAAGATGATATAATAAAATCAGGAACTCAGGAGTTAGTTCCCATATCTACCACAAAATCATTCTTCCTGGTTTAATTTGAGGACCACGGAAGTAAGAAAGTGATACTTTCTTCAATTCAGTAGGCTTTGGATGAAGCCTTCTGCGCTTTAGTTTACTTCTGTACTTTTCCTAAAATGGAAAAGATAATACTTCTTTTATCCAATCCTTTGTCTTATATAGTTAGATTATGAAGTCCTCAGAGCAGGATACATCTACTACAGTCAGAAGTAACTTAAAGAACATAAGTGCCATACTGGTGCCAGTTGTCCATCTAGCCCAGTATCCTGTCTCTGACAGTGGCAGGGATGGATACTATACAGAGAGAGTATCTAAGGTGTTCAATCCTTTATTCAATACTCTCTTTAGCATCCACACCATAATAGGTTTAAAGATGCCAGGAGAAGCATCTCCAACCCTTCTGTTCAATAACCATTTATAGATATATCATCCATTAATTTATCCAGTTCCTTTCTGAACCTGACTATGCTAGCTGCCTCTACCACCGTCTGTGCCAATAAATTCCAAAAGTTGACTATGCATTGCATAAAAAAGTCTTTCTTTTGTTAGTTTTAAACTCATCACCTACTAATTTCAGTGGAGGCATCTTGTTCTAGTATTCTGGGACTTTGTGAACAACAATTCCCTGTTCACTTGGTCCACACCCTTCATGATTTTGTAAATCCTCTATCATACTCTCCCTCAGCCTTCTCCTTTCAAAACTGAAGATCCCTAGCCTCTTTAGTCTCTCCTAGTATGGCAACTGTCCTACTACACTCCCTAATATGACAAGGGTAGACTCAGCAGCCTTAGGATATGGAGTAGGAGGCAAACAATGGTCACCATTGGGAGGTGGTTTTATATTCAGGGAGAAGGAAACTTTCTGTTTGCTTTTCAGCAGGTCACTGGCACCAAGAGTGTCCCCTCTGAGGTCACATGAACAGAGAGCCTATGTGCTCCCCATCATGGTGGGGGATGTCCAGGCCCTGGGCCTTGTGGACTCTGGCTTAGGTCAGACACTTGTGCCTGGGTAGATCATGAACCCTGCCCAGCTAACAATTCAAGAACACATGTATATAACCTGCATACTTGGCCCTATTCCCAGTATAAAGGTGCGATTCTCAATCAGGGACCAGATGGCTGAACCAGTGTGGTAGTAGCCAGCCACCTTTCCTACCTGGTGATGTTGGATCAGGATTGGGGCCTGCTGACTATGTTGCTATGTCTGCAGCATGACAGAAGTAAAATGTGGAACTGTTGAAGCACAGTGGGGTTCAAGTGGGGAGGGGAGCGGAAGTATTCCCTTTTGACCTCAAGGTCTTCAGACCCTGAATTATGCCATATCAGGTGTGCCAACAGATTTTCTGAACCCTGGCAGCAGAAAATAGACCAGATAAGAAGCAAAAGAGGTCACAGTTCAGCACGGGCTGGTTGCACCTAGAGGACTCACTGGAACTAGGGTTTGTGGGCAATGTAGGGCCCTGGAAAAAGGAACTAACCTGATATAAGGGGAAAGAGGATGCAGTCTTTGTACCACTCTATGGTCAGCTGCTCTGGGTATATGAGAAGATAACAGATCCTCACCTTGTTGCTCAAAATTCCCACTTTGAGTTGCAAGAAAATGTTCTAATGCAGGTTACACGGGGCAAAATGATCAGATCCTGGAGCTAAAAATCAGATCAAAATCTAATTTTGAAACTAGCATATGACATACTATGAGCAGGTCATTTGGGAGTCAAGAAAACCCAGGAAAGGGTAGTTACCAGACTCTTCTAGCTCAAGGTTTACTAGAACATGAAGGATTACTGTACCTCTTGCCCTTAATACCAGCTGCTGGCTCCACACCCATGGCATTGAGTTCCATTGGTTGCATTGCTCTTGGTATGTCCCATTTGAAATGGCTGGGATAGATATGATCAGGCCCTTGGAACCCAGCCACTCATTCATGATTCTTTTGATCACATGTACCTCTTCTACATTTATCTATATCAACCAGTTATGTTTTCTAAACATTTTGTGTCATTTGCAATCAGTTACATTTTCTGTTTTATTTCCCAAATAAATTTCATGGTTTGCCTGGCTTTCCTTTGACTGTGATTTAAAAAGACAGATATGCCTGTGATAAAAACAGATTGTCAGGAAAGTATGGAAAGTATCTGTCCCCCCTGCCCTTTATAAATGATGATAATTTTATGAACTGACAATTTTAGAAGTGAGGAATACATTTCTTTGACTTCCTTAAATGATTACAACAAATTAAATAATACAACTGGAAATTAGTCATGAGTAGAAAATATATTCTTTCATAGATCCATGGACAGACTTCCTGTGAAGGTCTCTTCATATGCTTTCATATCCTTAGTTTTGGGACCAGGTTTTGTATAATCCCTCTCTATTCTCCTTCCTACTGTGAACTATTCCATCTTAAACTTTCCTTCTGATCCAAGGAAGTAATGCTTTTTTTAAAATTATTATTTTTGCTCAAAAATATTTAAAAAAAAAAATTGGTAGGAGTTAGTCTTAAGTTTTGGAGTTTCCTTCATATTTAAATATGGAAGATAAGAAGTGCACTATCAGAGCAGCATGACATGGAAAAGACTGCTGAAGTTCAGAAATCTTCCTGAAAAGTTAACTTGTCAGAAATGCAACAAAGAGATATGTATTCAGGAAGTTGTTATATAAAAAGTATATTTAGAGATAATTTTAAACAGGGGATATTATACAAAAAATTAAAGAATTTACTCATCCACATGTTTATCTAGCAATTTTTTTGTATTTCATTGAGTTGGTTTGGTGTCTTTCTATATTTAATTTAAAACCAGGTTGCTAAATGGCATGACCTGTAACAATTCGTATTTATTATACATACAAACATGTGCACACAGTTTCACATGTCTGGATATGCATCATCATCTCCACCCCCTCACTTTGAATTTAGTCTGCGGAAATGAATACATAAGCTAAAAGAGAGGGAAAATTCTTCAGTGCTACTCAGACTTTCAATGTTTCTATGATGATCTTACTTTGACACACTTGATTAGCGTCATTCCTACTCATAAAAGTTTTAGTTTCCTTTTTAATTGTACATTTTATATCATCTCATATGTATTGCATAACTGAGATCACTCTCAGAGTTGTCTTCTGTAGCCTTTAGAACTTCTACAGCCACTTGAGTCTATGTACACGACACGACAATAACTATGTACAAGAGCATAATTTGCTACCTCAGTGAAATCTCATTGACTCACCAAAGCTAAATTTGGCCTATTGAAAAATAACAAAGTAACGGTAATAAATTACAGTCTCCTATCCATTTTATTGATTGAAAAGTACTAACTAGTTCATCACAAGTATCAACATGGTGTTATTGTTTAAATTAGCATATGCTGGTCTGATTAATCACTGTTCAGCTATCATTTATTCTTTTTAATGTTTGCCATGCAATGATTTCTGGCCTTTTTTAAGTTTTAGAATATAATTTACAGAGTAGTATCCAATTCCTGTTTGCTTGGAAGTGATTACAGCTTCCAAAGTTATTAGTGGTCCAGCTAATTAGCCCATAATTTTGCTTTGAAGGTGTTACCCTTTTTTATAATACATGGGACTACAACTGTGCTTAATGATCAGTCTATAAGCATATCTCTATAATGAGGAATCATGCTTATGTTGTCAAGCCAAACAAAGCTTGAGATATCTATTAAAACATTAGACTTTTCTGACCATAATAATGTTCTAAAATCAGTGTTGAGAAGCCCTGTGTATATAATGCTTAGAAAAATTATAGATAATGATTGTTTAATCTTTTTCCCTACGCTGAAGCAGCAAAGTATGTCACTTGCATGATCAGCATTATTGTGCAGACTAACAATTTAAGATGGTTAAGAAAAAAAGTCGAAAACTGTGTTGAAAGAAAGAAAATATATAACTTTATCCCTATATTTTTTCATTATAATTTATAGACAACAATATAGTTTGAAAGCTACAAGGAAGTGAAAAATATACTGCATAATATAATATAATACAATACAGTACACTAGGGAAACCAGTTGAGTGATTATTATTTTTTTTTTTTTACTCATAATGGAGTCAATGAGAATTGTGATACTGACCTCAGTGGGAGCAGATTCCAACTAAAATATTCCCCTCCTTTTCCCCCTTTCAAATATGATATCAGGGACTCTCTGGAATAGACTTTCAATTTCAAAATAAAGCATTTAATAATATCAGAGACTCTCCTAAAAAACTACATTAAAGAAAATATTGATGTTGCAAAGGCAGGCAACACACAAAAAACTGCCTGTACAACATCGATTTAGCCCCCCATCCCCCCTACTTCTTGCAGACTTTAATTGAATCTTCTCATTCTGTTATTTGCACAGAACCCTTGGGCTATTTATTGCAAAGGATGAATAAGGCTTACTGAAAGAATAGCTTAATGGGATATTTTTCCTCATCATTCCAAGTATAGGTCCATGCATCATTTACTGTACACCATTCACTCTTCACAGAATACAGAATGAATAACTTCCTTCTGGGCTTTCCTTTGCAACTTTCACTAGGATATCATCTGTTTTTTAAAATCCTGATAAATTTATCTCCACATTCTCCATGTAAAGTATCCCCCAAATTACACACTGGAAACCAAGACACAGGGATCACACTCTAAATTAACAAAAAGTCCATTACTATTGGTTGCTTAACCTGGTACCAGGTTATTTAGAATATTTAGAACAGAATATTTAGCCTTTTTGTAATACTTCAAAGCAGAAATCCTAGTTTCATAGTTTCATAGTTTCTAGGGTCGGAAGGGACCTGAGTAGATCATCTAGTCCG
>NW_017728931.1:70891645-70894662 GCF_001723895.1 Crocodylus porosus | reverse complement strand
CTGAACAGGTTCAGGTCCCATAGCCTCTCCTCATAGGGCCTGCCCTGCTGTCCCCTGATCATGCGAGTGGCCCTCCTCTGGACCCTCTCCACGCTGTCCACATCCCTCTTGATCAGTAGTATTGAATATCCTGATTAGAAACCAGGTCTCTCCAGCAAGATACCTAGAATACTGAGACACTTAATGATTGGAATATAACCCTATATTTATAATGAGGAATCATGGCTACTTTGACAGACTAAATACATATAGTAGAAGAGATCTGCACTCCACCATCCATGTAAAAGCTTGTTTTAAGTGATTTTCTCAGAATTACACAGGAGAAACAGGCAGACTCCATTTCTTACTGGTAGTATTCAGCTGCTTTATCCATAGGACCATGTCTTCTCATCCTGTAGTCCTGTTTCATTAGGGTTTCCACATTCTTCTGATTCTGTGGATCCCGCCTTTCCTCCTGTGGATGGAGGAAACTGTGCAGGAAGAAAAGCAGCAGCAGCAACCAGGGAAAGGGTAGATAAGTGGTTTATTTATTCCCTGTGTCTTTTCCCCGGGCAATAGGGTCCTATGAAACTATATGCAAAAAGCATATGCACAAGAGGCATGGATTAAGACTGCAAAGTCAGTCATGGATTCAATTTCTGCTAGGTCTTGTAGGGAACTTTATCTAGTGCCTATTAATATTTCTGCCTGTTATTAGCATCTACTTTTCCCCTTTTGCTTCTCTCTTTTCTTCCCTAGCTCCTTCTCCTTAACCCACCACTGGTGTTATTCTACCTAAAACCTTGTCTCTCTGCAGCTCTCTTCCCCAGCTCTTGCTGACAACCTCAGGTCAAGCCAATCCTCTCCTCATTGACCCTCTCATCTTTCAGTTCCTATCCCCTTCATGTCACCCATGGTTCATGACTCATGACTTTTGCTGCTCCCCCACCGATCCATCCTTTCTTCACATTCACCTCTTCTTCAGGTCCTTCTCCAAATCTTCCTCCTTCTTTTTCCAAATCCTAAGCTTTCTGTTTCTAATTCCCTTCCCTATCAGGACTCATCCTGCTGCTGTCTACCTGCCCTACCTCTTTTCCATCCCAGCATGCACCTACCCTTCTGTATTCTGGTTAGCTCCACTTTAGTTTCTTTAAGATGCCAGAGTTGTCACTGTGTTCCATGCCACAGGAACTTCTAGCACTGCAGAGGAGCTGAATTTGAACAGGGTGCTTTTCACCCCCTCATCCAAGTCGCTAATAAAGAGATTAAACAGTGCGGGCCTGAGGACAGAGCCCTGGGGGACCCCACTGCCCACATCCCTCCAGGTCGAATATGGCTCATCCACCACCACTCTCTGGGTGCAGCCCCTCAGCCAATTTGCAACCCATCTGACTGTGTAGGCATCAATGCCACAGTCGCCAATTTTTTAATGAGAATGGGGTGAGAGACCATGTCAAAGACCTTCCTAAAGTCCGGAAAGACTACATCCATCTCAACACCTGTGTCCAATGATTTTGTGACCTGATCGTAGAAGGCAATCAGGTTGGTCTGACAGGACCTGCCCCTAATGAACCCATGCTGGTTGCCCCTGAGCATCATCCCCCCTGCTGGTCCTTCCCAGATGTGCTCCTGGATAATCTTCTCAAAGAGCTTCTCCAGGATGAAGTAAGACTAATGGACCTATAGTTGGCATGCCAGCGTGTTGTCTGGCTGACCACCACCTCACACAGATGGCTCATATTCAAATGATGGTCAATCATTAGCCAAAGGTCCCTTTCGACCATGGTGCAAGTTAAGCTGTCACCACTGAGCCTGTATGTATGTTGAGAGTTGTTTGCCCCCAGATGGAGCACCTTACACTTGGAAGTGTTAAACTTCACCTGGTTCCAATCTGCCCAACTCTTGAGCCTGTCCAGATCTGCCTATATCTGCAGCTTATCTTCTGATGTGATTATATCAGGTGACAAAAGGATCCATCTTCTGATTAAATGATTATATCGGGTGCAGACAAATGGAATATAAGGTCTTAGGGTTTTTTTTTAATTCCTCCCAAGCTAGTGATCTAGTACAAAGAATATAACCAATGCATGAGAAACCGAAACAAAACAAAGCACCTTAAAAAGAAACATGAGAAAGTTCAAAAACTATTATTCATTAATCCCCAACAGAGTAGCAGATATGTTAAAAGCAGGAATATGGAAGTAAAATGCGTTTTGTAAAATTACTCTCTCCCTTATGAGTTATTGTAATGTGTAAAAAAGGAGACTTAAACATTACTTCTAGGAATAAAATGTTAGCTCTCAGTCAGCAATATACTGAAAATATCGACAACTTTATATTATATTTAGTCTTGACCGCTATGGTAAACCAGTCTGATTCCTTCCAGTGAATGGGAGAGAATCAAAGATGAACAAAGTGCTTTAGATTGAAAAACCTGATGGAAAACCCTAACCCCCTCATTCCAAGTAAAATAGTCATGCACAAAAAAACAAATACAGTTGAACTGTGGTCTTTTTTCTAAGTTTTCTGATTTTTTACTCTTCATAGACCAAGAAACTGTAGCAAAAATTAACTCAGTCATAAGAATATAGATGGAACTGGATTTAAAGATGTAAAACAGGGATCAAAAAAGTATGTACTAAATAATTTAAATTTGTTATCATACCACACTGTAGCAGTCTGTAGGAACCAGAGGCTATAGCCCAGCTGCAGGCAGTAATGCTACATACAGGCTGCTCATTAGGACTGGGCCAGCTGAAAGAGATAATTAGTGGCCACAGGAAGTTAAAAGGCTCCAACAAAGGGGAGTCTAGGGGGTTAGATAGACAGAAGGTGACAGAGTGTGGTCTGGCTAGCAGCTACAATACTAGATCAGGGACTCTCAAGGTCTGGGGAAAGACCTGGAGGCTGCCAGACTGGGAGCAACAGCACCATAGCAGAGAGCTGATTTGCAGCCAGTCAGAGAGGAAAGTCTGCAGTGAGGAAGTAGTAGTAACCCAGAGGCACCTTTTCAGGGGCTGTAGAGGATGCAGACCTGT
>NW_017728931.1:70880195-70891145 GCF_001723895.1 Crocodylus porosus | reverse complement strand
CAGCTGACTTCCTGCCCTTTGGGCAGGGGGCTGGACTCGATGATCTCCCGAGGTCCCTTCCAGCCCTAATGTCTATGAAATCTATGACTTTGGTTGTGTTAGTTTTTGCGGACTGACTGATGTAGGGAGATGCCCGTGCCCTGGGAATAAAGGACTGTATCATGTTTAAAGTCCTCATGAGCTAAGTAATAACCCCAAGCCCACTGCACAACATAACAAAGCTTCATCTATGGATTGAAGATGTGATGCCGGGGGGGGGGACTGGAGAGCTGGGTGGAGTGGCAGTGGTGACTTCACTCGCATTCGGCTGCTCGCTACTGTCCCCACCCCCCTGCTGATGTTGCAGCTGATGGCAGTGGCTTCTTTGCATCCAGGGTGGGCAGGATTGGGGCAGGGGTGGGCCCCTGCATGGGCTGATTCGCCCCAGGCCCTGCACCCTGCTTGAGTTGGCGCTGGATCAAGGAATCTGTTATGAAGCCTTCTTTTTTTATGAGTCAAGATTAAAATACAATGTGTGTTTTGGTGTTTATTGCTTGGTCTGATAAGCTGCTAAGACCCATCTTAGTTTTAGAGAGTTGCCAGATTTTCTTGAACCACAAAATGTAGCCTTGAAGGCATAACTGGTATGGCATCAGTACTGTTGCTAGGGAACTGGGAACTGTGGTGAATGACAAACTTTACTTGAGTGACCAATTTCCTACTATCACAAAAAAGCAAATGAAGTTTTGAATTGTATTATATGCAAGTTACAGGAGGTGATAGTACCACTATACTTAGCACTGGTAGACCTCAACAGGAGTCCAGTTTTAGGCACCACATTTGAAGAAGCATTTAGAGCAGTAGTTCTCAACCAAAGTGCCACACTAGGGTACTGCAGGATCCTTTTAAGGGTGACGTGGGCCATAGGAAGTTGAGGGATCTAGGAATGTTTGTCTCTCCTTAATCTAATTTTTTAGAAACTATAGTCATTTTTAAATATTTGAAAGGTTGTCATAAAGAAATGAAGGGAAAAAAATTCTTGCCACACAAGGAAAGATGGAAGGCAATAGATTTGAATTAGTATCATAGAATTAGAGAAGTATGGTTGGAAGGAGTCTCCACAGGTCATCTTGTCCAACCCCTGCCTGAGGCAGGATCATTCATATCCAAACCAACCTACACAAATCCACTAACATATTAGCAAGACTGCAGTCTGACACAACACAAGATGTAACATGCTAATCTGCCAGTTTTAAACTAGCACTGAACCTCACCCATCCTAGCCTATCAGCTAGTACTAAAACTGGCTAACCTCATCACCAGAAGCAAACTCCCTATGACCCAAGCCACACCATGCCAGGACAAGAAATGAAAAACCTGCCAACGCATCGCTACCCCCCCGCAACAGAACCACCACCATTCCTGGATCTTATACCTGCACCTCCAGAAATATTATATATTTTATCCAGTGTGTAACAGGGTCTCCACTGAGGCCCTGTTCCTAAGGGAACGGAGGCAGCTGGAAATAATTACTTCACGGGGGGTGGGCCCCAGCTCTTAAGGAGTCAACGGCGACCAGACTCAGAAGATAAAAAGAAGAGAAGGTGAAGGAGGGACGCCTATGGGCACCACAGAAAAAGAGTGAGAGAAGCGGCTGGAACAAGACTCTGGAAAGGAGGCTTGTGGATAGGAAAACCCGGGATCCAGACCCTGTCTAGATGTACCCAGAAGCCATTGGAACGACAGTGAGTGCAAGGAGAGGTGGAGCCTAGCCGCAGGCTGGAGCCACAGCTAGAGTTAAGAAACGGGGCGACTACAGAAAGTTGACAGGATGGTGGGAGGGATGAACTGTGCCCTGCCCCTAGGAAAAGAGAGAAAACACCAAGGACAGAGAAGACCAACCAGATCGGGAAGGAGCTGTGGAGCCTATACAGTGGCTCTGCTGGGAAAAACTGCAGGTGGCGGCTGTAACAAGCTGCTAATTTAATAATTATCATGAAAGACGGGACAGAAGGCGGCTGTAACAAGCTGCTAATAGACTAAGTAGCAGCAGAGACTGAGACTTGGCATGGTATCCATGTACTGGGTTACTGGAACAGGGCTGGCCAGGAGGCTGGGGACCCCAGGAATAATCTGCTGGACTGCAGCCTTCCGCAAAGGGGAATTTCCTGTAAACAACAGAGACCCACTGAATAAAAGCACTAAAAAATAGATTTTAGTCAGCGTGGTACTTCCTGCGGGTACTTCTTTTTATAACAACTACTTCCTCCCTATTTCATTCTTTAAGATCCAAGTCGTGGTAGGCGGGAATTATGAGGATAGAGGGGGTACTTGGCAGACCCACTGATACAGTGGACCAAATGCCCTGATGGAAAATATGTAGGAGAAACCAAAAAATAACTGTGCACCAGAATGAATGCACACTGAAAATCTGTCAAAGACAATACCCAATTACCCACATTTCTCACAAGACAATCTGTCCCTGATCTTTCACTTCTAATCCTCAAAGGGAACTTACAAAACACCTTTTGTAGATGAGCCTATAAACTTCACTTTATAAATCTATTGGATACAAAAAAAATTATGGACTAAATATAGACACTGGATTTATAATACATTACAATCTGCCTGACATCTGATTTACCAGATACCTGCCAGACCTGACCTTTTACACTTTTCTCTCCCCGCCCCCCGGTCCTCCCCTCCTTTTCTACCCTTTTTCTTCCTGATTTCCAGCTATTTGTTTTTTTTACAGACAGCCCCTTTTCTATTTTGGAGAACTCAAGTACAGAAGTCCCCCTTACTTTCCTTTTGAGTTGGTCTAATAAAAGTTATCAGATTTACCCAAAGAACATTGTTAATGTACCTTTGACATCCTCCCCCTCTCCCATTCCTCCCCCCCCGCCTCCTCTTCTTTACCTTGTGTTTTCCTAATTTCCACCTATTTAGATTCTCACTGACATCCTGTCACACATTTAGCTTCTTTCATTCCTTGGAGATCTCAGAACAGCAGAGACTCCCTATGCCTGCAGAAGAGTAATTGTGGCCAAAAGCTTGCAAAGAACTTTTTTCCAACTGCCCAGTTGATCTAATAAAGATATCACATCTACCCAAAGAACTTGCCTACCTAATCTGCCACTGGTAACTCAGGATTGTTAAAATATATGCAAAGTGATTCAAAGAGGGCAAAAACTTGCACAGTCCATACTAATCTGACTATGGTGTAAAATTCCTTCCTGACCCCAATATAGCAATCAATCTGACCCTGAGCAGAGGGGCAAGCACTTGTAGCCACGTACCTCTGAGTTTAAGTCTCAGCAGGAAACTTAGCACACCCTAGTCAATCTCCAGCCTGAGGTCTTAGCTCTCCAGGATCCAAGGAAAATCTTCTTAACTGTAAGAATGGTAGGACAACAGAAAAAGCAGTGGAATCTTTTTATTGAACCTCTTGCATCTTCACTTAAACTTTTTCAGAAGGAGCTGAATAGGCATATGACTGAGATGATATAGAAACAGCACATCCTGTATCTTATAGGGACCTGGACCAAGTGACCTTTTCACCTCTATTATTCTGATAGGAATTAGTGTAGTTAGTCATTCTTTTCTTATAGAATTATAGAGAAGTAGGGCTAGAAGGGACCTTCAGAGGTCATCTAGTCCAACCCCCTGCCCTATCCAAGTCATCCTATACAAACCATAATCTAAACTCTAAATAAAATTACTGTCTACCCTGACACAACACAGGCCTAACACCCTAACCTGCCACAGGTAAGGCAGGGAAACCATGGCAGTCAACATCCTGCTTCTGTAAAATGTCAATATATGCTCAAGACATTCCAGGAAGAGGGTCATGCCTCCCACTACAGAGGAAAGCAAAAACCCCTATAGTCCATGCCAATCTGACTATGAGGTAAAATTACTTTCTGACTCCAAATATGGTGATCAGTCTGATCCTGAGTAGAGGGGCAAGAACATCTTGGCTTTGGTCCCAGAAAGAGCATTGGCACACTCCAGTCAAAAGCCCCAGCTTTGGCTGCAGCTAGCACCCCAATGCCCGTGAAGGAGGCTTAAAAACATCCTGACACACATAGGAGAAAGTGGGGACAGAGGCAACCAACAAAGACCAGAAGCACAGAAAATAAATACCCATAGTTGAACATAGGCATAACTGTGCCTAGATCCTGACCAGTGGCTCTCCAAACTCTTCTTGAACACCTCTAGGGATGGAGAGTCCACAAGTTCCCTAGACAATTTCATTCCACTGTCTCTTTATGCTAACAGTGAAGAATTTTTTCCAGATATTCAATTTTAACTTACTGTACTGCAACATTAAACAGTGGTCTACATCCTCCTCTCTGCAACAAGGGAGAAAAGGTATTTTCCCTCTTCTTTATGGCAGCCTTTCAGATACTTGAAGAGTGGTATCATATCTACTCTTAAGGCCCTTTTCTACAAACTGAACATGCCTAGCTCCTTCAGCCATTCCAGCTATGACTTGCTTTCCAAGCCCTTTATCATCTTTGTTGTCTACCTTCGGACCCTCTCTATAACGTCTGCATGTCCTTTTTAAAAAGTGCTGCATACAGTACTTCAAGTGAAGCCTACCCAGTGCTGAGTAGTGAGGCACTGTCACCTCCTGTGTCTTGTACTTGCTTCTATTGATGCATCCCAAAACCACGTTCACCTTTTGTGTGGCTGTATTACTCTGCAGACTCCCACACCCTTTTCCAATGTGCTGTCACCCAGCCAGCTGTTACCAATTCTATATTTGTAATTTTGATTTTTCCCACCCAGGTGTTGCAGCTTGCATTTGTCCACATTGTACTTCATCCTATTTGCTCTAGCCTAACTTTCTACTCTGTTGAGATTCTTCTGACTTGTGCTTGCATCCTCCAGCATGTTCACAACCATTCTCAGTTCTAGCTCATCTGTAAACTTGCTCAAGAAGCTTTCTACACCAGCATCCAAATCATTAATAGACACATTGAAGGGCACCAGGCTGAGGACAAATCCCTGCTGGATTCCACTCAAAAACTTCTGCCATTCTGACATGGACCCATTAGTAGTTATTTTTTGCTTGTAACTCTTGAACCAGTTATCTATCCACATTGTAGAAGTTTTATCTAGCCCACATTTCTCCAAATTGTTTATGAGAAGTTTGTGCAAAACCTTGTCAAAACCCTTGCTGAAGTCTAGATACATTATATACACAGCATACCCTTCATCCACCCAAGTAGTTGCTTTGTCAAAGGAGATCAAGTTTGCTTTACACATCATTCCATCCTAGCTGCTTGTAATTAGCCTTTCCTGCTCCAGATTCTAGCAAATGGCCTTGCTTAGGACATGCCCCCATAACTTTCCATGTATTGCAGTGAGGCTAACTGGTCCATAGTTCTCTGGGTCCTTTTAGATTCATAGATGCTAGGGTCAGAAGGGACCTCAACAGATCATCAAGTCGGACTCCCTGGCCTGGGCAGGAAAGAGTTCTGGGGTCAGATGCCTATCCAGTCTTCTTTTAAAGACCCCCAAGGTAGGGGAGAGCACGAGTTTCCTTGGAAGCCCAAATTGTTCCCCACCCAAGTTAGGAACTGGCTTGACATTTACATTTAGCTGCATTGTTCTTTCAGCAGATGTCCAGAAAATTGAAGTCTCCCATCAGTACCATCCTATAGCTTTTGGACAGATTTGTCATCTGCTTGAAGAGTACCTTATCCACTTCTTCCTGATTTGGTGGCCTATAATAAATCTCCACTAGAACTGCATCTTTCACCTTTCATCTTTGCACAAATCCATCGTATTCTGCTGTTGTCTTCCTGAACCAGGGAACAAGTGTATGTCAAAGACATACAAGGCAACACCACCACTTTCTCTCCCAACACAGTCGTTCCAGAACGAACAAAGTATAACCCTCAATGTGAAACTCATAAGAACTGTCCCACCAGCTCTCTGTGATGTCAATCAGATCACACCTTGTCCAAGGTAAAATATAAAATTGTTCCATATCTGGATTTGTCCCAACTTCCTTATCCCCAACTTTGTCTTCTTTCTGTGCCTCTGTTCTCCACTGTTCACCATCGATTGTGTATTTCTTTAGTGATGTGGTATAGAAGTTGTGAATTATTTTGGCAGGAAATGTATCATATAAACTTATCCATGCTGCACTACATGTATTTATATTTAGATCTACCCCTCCCCACAAAAACATTTTATTTTTAACATAAAAGTCTGATTCTCTTTCATACTAATGCTTGTTCATTCCTGCCTGGCAGTTCAAATGGTGTTAAAAAGTGAGAACCACATTGAAAGAGTTTAATGCGTTTATTAAAGTCTGTTTCACTACGTGCATGCAGATCTGGCTATCATATTTTTAAATTATACAAAGGTAATTTAAAGTGATGATTTAATTATCATATGCACTCAATCCAAGATGAGCACTCCCTTCATCATGGGGAAAACAAAGCCTCGTCTTAGAATCTAGTATCATAACTGGGAGCACTGAAAAGTGACAGTGCAGGAAGCCCAGCTGGGGCACAGATAGTATCCTGTGCAGATTCCTCTTTCCAGCATCTGCTTCCTATCCCCCTCTCCTCTACCCTCCTTTTGCCTCCTTTTCTGGAGGGAGCCCCAGAGCCATCCCATGCTGCAGAAACCAGCTATGCATTCACCTTGGTTCTGCAGAATGCAAATTCTCTCTTCAAGCCTGCTCCCAGACAGCGTTGAGAATGGGAGTCAGGCTGGGAAGGAAGAATCTGCCCTCTGCATACGTGCTCCCTGCAGTACACAGGAGTAGCTTTGGGTCTCCCCCTGCCCCTGGATCAGCAGGGAAAGCAGCAGAAGGGGGAGGCAAGTATGGGGAGGGGAGTACTTTCTCCCACTGCCCCTGCTTTCCCTCCTGTCTGTCCTCTGTCTCTTCTTTCTCCATGTATGACCCCCCCCTACACCACAACTCTTGCATCACAGCAGTGAGTGGCACTTTCAAATAATTAAATTTTAAACATGGCAATTGAAAACAAATTTATAATTTTTCATGTCTAGAATCTATTTAATTTCAAAGTCATCTTGAATTTAGGTAAATAAGGTATAAAGCCAATGTTGCTGTATCCTTATTGCCGGGTATCTCAGTTTACTGATAAAATTATTAAGTATTTCTTCCCTAAAAGGTTGTGTTAGTATAGATAGATCAAAATGTCTTTTTCTTCCTGAAAATAAGCTAAACCAAAATTTCTTTACAGCTGCAGTAAAGAACTTTCACTGTGAAATATATGCTATAGGTGACC
Organism: Crocodylus porosus; assembly: GCF_001723895.1. NCBI lineage: Eukaryota > Metazoa > Chordata > Crocodylia > Crocodylidae > Crocodylus > Crocodylus porosus. The sequence goes on along the minus strand of NW_017728931.1, from coordinate 70,883,889 downwards.
GAGCTGACCAAACCTGATTTACCCAAGGAGTCCAGTGGCTATCAAATACTAGTGTAAATCACTGCAGCAAGTGTTTGGTCTTTTAATTCAATTTCTTTAACTGGCAGTTATATGTGAGACAACAGACTTCTGGCTTTCTGAAGGGAATTGGTTGTACATATTTTTCTCTTAGTTTTGTATGCAATTTTCCTTTCTATAGCAGAAGCCAAAATGGAGATACTTTAGTTCTATTTTGTCCCCTTTGCAAGCAGAAATTAAAAAAAAAAACAACCTTAAAATGTCCAATTCTGCTTTCAGTTACACACTTGTGACAACCACTGATGTTCCTTATTAATATCAAGAGAAGGGAAGAGGACAACCTTATCTGCACATCAAAGAGCAACTCACACACAAGGACTCTCATAGATACAGGGGAATATACATCCACCCTCAACTTCCCCTGCACAAAATGAAGTTTATGTTCCACCTAAGAGGACTTTTATGATCTTTGATTTCTCCTCAGCCTGAAGAAGGGTGCATGTGCCTGAAAGCTTGCAAAGAGAGATATTTTTTGCTATTTTTAGTTGGCCTAATAAAAGGTATCACCCCTGAAACAAGAGTTTTAGAGTTTTGTATTTATCAAGAGAACATGCATTTCATTTTTGTTTGACCTTCTAGATAGTATCCTGCTCTCTGCACCCTTCTCTCCACAGTCAACTACTCTACCACATCAATGAAGGGGGAGATATGGTTGTGTTCCATAAGAGATGAGACTGACAATGGATCTTATTTTAGTTTGCTATTTGGAAAATATGAATGTACTTAATAAGGGATGATCAGGGATGTTTTAGAGTTTTTTAGTAATAAGATGAATTATTGAGTCCATTTGGTTGAAAATATTCAAAGGGAAGAGGACCAAGTGCCTATATAGGAAATTCTTTCTGCATTCTGGATAAGAACGCTGAACTTTCTGAACCAGTAGAGAGAGTTACCCCAATAACAGGACAAATCACAACAATAAATCACATATTAATAAGAACAGAATGGAAGATATAGTATAGTAGATATATTTTTACATTACTATGTCTTGGAGTCAAAAGTTGAATATAAATGAGGATACATTAAATACCTAGTAAGGGTGGTCTGGAAAATAATTACTAAGTTAATTGCAGTTCTTAATCTTTGTAATTAGAGCAAACAAACCTGAGGAGCACATAAGTTCATAGTAAAGGGACTGCATAAGGTTATCCAGTCCAGCCCCTGCTCAAGGCAAGATTGTCCCTGACTAAACCATCCCATCCCATCCAAGTTTCTGTCCAACCTGCTCTTGAAAATTTCCAAAGGGGAAGATTCCACAATTTCTCAAGGTAGCCTGTTCCACTGCTTGACCGCTCACATAGTCCAAAATTTCCTCCTAAGCTCCAGCCTAAGTTTCTCCACACTTCAAGAAGATGGACAGATTGGAAAGAATCCAGTACAAAGCAACAGAAATGATTTTATGCAGTATTGCAAGACAGGTTGTTATTACCTCATCTGTATTTATGCATGCAATTATTCCACCCTGAATTTCACACTTTTTGCTGAATATTGTCTGATCAACTCTAATCCATTTCTTCAGTATACTGAGGTAATTTTGGATTCCAGTCCTATCCTCCAGAGTGCCAACTTTGTGTTGTCTAGAAATTTGCTAAGTATGCACTTAATCCCATCGTCCACATCATTCAGCAGCATTGAACAATACTTGACCCAGGACAGACCTTTGGGTATCCCCACTTGATACCTCCTCCCAACTAGACATTGAGCCATTGAGGACTACTCATTGAGACTGATGATCCAACTAGTTATATATCCACCTTGCAGAACTTTCATCTAGTCTGTATTTCCTTAGCTTGTTAGTGAGAATGTCAGGGGACACAATGTCAAAATCTTCACTAAAGTCAATGTACATCACATCTTCTGCTCTCCCCATATCCACAAAGCCTGTCAATGTATCATAGAAGGACATCAGGTTGGTCAGATATCATTTGCTCTTGGTGAATTCATGCTAACTGTTCCCAGTCTCCTAGGTGCTTCACAATAGGTCCCTTGAGGACTTGCTCCATGATCTTTCCAGGTAAAAAGTTCAGGCTGATTAGTCTGTAGTTCCCTGAATTCTTCTTCTTCTTAAAAGTGAGTGCTATGTTTGCCTTTTTCCATAGTGAATGCATTTTTAAAGGGTGAAATCTGAAAACTGCATAGAAATGTACTGGCAATATTTATTAGCCAGAATTAAAATGTTAAAGGATAAAGGCTTTCAGTGTTTCATAATATTTAGCATTGAACTAAACCAACCAAAATTGTAGCTTTGTTACTTCTTATGAAATTTAATAAAAGGGTGTGTAAGAAGAGAAAAATAAAAAATAAAAAATGATTAATTAAGCATATTTAAGAAAGCAATAGATTAGTTAAACTTATTGTATTATTAAAAAAACACCACTAAACACACAAAGTAATTTGAGGCAGTAGAATTATTTGATCAGGAGCATGATGAAGGTAAAATACATCAGAAAGCTGCACTTTTAACAACTATAGGCCTATAGTCCTTTATTTAAGTTTCTAATTTTACCAACAGAGGTGTGCCCCAAGAAGATTTAAATCCAACTCCTCTGGCCAAGTTCCAAGTTTTGCTACCTTTACTTATATTCTGTGAATAGTTCTTCCTGCTGGAAAATGGTGCTACACAATGTGAGAAGAGGTAAAAAGTTTATACCCTCACAATTTAACTTCTAGTATGTTTAATGTAGATTTTTCAAATAGTCATTCTCACTGCCCTGTCATATATCTCATTAACTTCAGCTAGAGTTTGTGGGTGGACTCAGCAGAACAAGAAGATAGTCTGGAAAGGAAATAGTCCAGGTGGCTTTTCATGCTGGTGAACCATTGAATCATTTTCATCTTGAGCTTTTTTGTTGCACTCATAACAAAAGCTGAACTGATTATGCTCATGAGCTATAAAAATATATCAGCACAAAGCATATGTACTGGGTTTCCTTTTTAAAGTGTTCTGTTCATTATAAATCATTTTTTGGAGCTTAGGTATGTTACCTTGTTCTCTTCTATAATGCACGTAGCCTTGCAACAACAACAGATGCATCCTTTACATGTATAATTTTATATATTATATATAAAAAGCTGTTACCTCCAGTCTGGTCATAGATAGAACTGCTCCCTGAACTCCAACATGTAGGCCCCCCAGATACTTCACCGTAGCCCCAAAGTGTCACTCACCATCCTTTATGCATTGCTCCTGCCCTCTCAAGTCCCTGTACTCTGATCCCCATTACCCCACATATCCCCCCATGCTCAACCCTACCCCATCATGCCCCAAGTCCCAGACCCCACTATTTTCCTCATGCCTCCATGAGTCCTACCTTGCCCTGTCATTGCTCCCAGGAATCCACTGCACCCACCTATCCCATCACACCCCACCCCCACACCCCCTCACCTTTTTTAGACATGCTGGGGGTGGTGCTGAGTAGAAAAACATTACCAGGAGTATGTAACAGACAGTATATTTGCAGAAGAAAGGATAGATTGATTGATTGACCACGGGTTGTTAACGCCTATGGAGTGAAGAGATTAGCAGGAATGAAGTAGTTAATAACAAGCCATGAACTCAATTGTCTCCCTCAGCTTTACCTGAAATCACGCAGGTTCTTGGCCAGACTGCAGGACC
>NW_017728931.1:70870356-70880184 GCF_001723895.1 Crocodylus porosus | reverse complement strand
CCAGGAGTGACCAGGAATAACAGTCACAAGCTGGCAGAGGGTAGATTTAGGCTAGATATCAGGAGGCGCTACTTCACGGTCAGGGTGGCTAGGATCTGGAACCAACTTCCAGGAGAAGTAGTGCTGGCTCCTACCCTGGGGGTTTTTAAGAGGAGGTTGGATGAACATCTTGCTGGGGTCATTTGACCACAGTATTCTTTCCTGGCATGGCAGGGGGTCGGACTAGATGATCTGCTCAGGTCCCTTCCGACCCTAGAAACTATGAAACTATGAAATGTATCTATTCTTAGTGGCATTTTGTTTTAAACTTTGAGTGGAGAAGAAGTCAAAGGGAGAATGTAATCAAAGAGGGGTGTGCCTGCACCACCAAATTCTACTCCCTGCCTTGGAAGTACTTCCACATGACTTATGTACTCAATTACACAATTCAAATTTCAAAGAGTTTCAGAGATTTCCAGAAATTTTCAGTAAATTTGAGAAAATCCAGGTGCTAATAGAATTATGAATATATTTGGGAATATGGTAATTTACTGAGGCTGCATATTCAGTTCCCATCACTCCACTGCTGTTTGGTTTTCAAATTCAATGGCTTTGCAGACAGCCCTTGCTTTTATTTAAACACTAACATAATGATCAGGACACTTGAAACAAATTAGTGTCTTTTCAGGCAGTTCATTTTTTCTAGATTACCATTTAATGTGTTATTATGCTTCTGTATAGCACTCTGCAAAAGGGCTTTACTAAATAAATAATAAAGCAGTCTGGGAAGACTATTTCATTCAGATCAGTTAAGGCTATTTTAAAATGTCCTCTTAACACAAAGATCATGCTATTACACTCCTCACTGAAGTGAATCTAAGAAACTCTGAAATACAACTTTGCTTTTTCATGCAACAATGAAATATCAGATAAAAAACAAAGTTTGCTGCTGCAAGAAAATGTCAACACTAGAAAAAAAGACCTGTAAGCAGTAGAAAATAAACAAAGTCATTAATCAAGGTCTCTTCGCAGTAGCAGAAAAGTTGATTGGCTCCTGACATGTCCTCTGTGACCACACAACCACTTCTGTTCATTGCAGAGAAAGCAATAAAGCTACTTGATTTTTGAGTTACACCTGCCTTATCTATGGCCCATATTATGAGCAACCCTTTGACCAGCAAGGGGTCAGCTTGCTGCAGTGGCCTCACACATTAACACCTCAGTACTTTGGGGAATGCAAGGACCACTGAGTCCTGCACCTTTCTGCAGGAATGAGAAAGAGGCAGAGGGGCTGTGCAAAGGCAGTTGCATCTGCTTTTTTCCATAATCCTCTTCTTTGCATTGTTGCATGGTGTATAGCTGGTGCACAAGAACAAGCAGTCTCTTGTAACTTAATAAATTGAACAGATTCTCTGCCTCTCATGCTATGGAGTCACACAAGAGGAACTGTATTTATTTGTACCCACGCCCCCTCCCATGTTCCTCTGAGCGGCATGGCTCTTCAACTCTGACACAGGTTGTGGTTGAAAAGCCACTGCCCAGCTCTACATATTTAAAGCATCCAGTAGACTTTTAAATTCAATTAAGAATTCAGCATGTGTAACAGCAGAATGTATAATCACTGGGTATCATCCAATAGTTTCTTCCCATGATTTGTGTCACTTTTCATATTGTTTTTCTCTTACAAATAAACTATAATCACATAAATTGATATGGTGAGTTTAACCAGGCATCTACTTTCCTCCCTCTGCTCTCCTCTCCCCGCCAGCCCCAGTGAACCCCTACTACATACAATAAACCTAATCCCAAAGTTAATGACTGAGTCCCTCAATGAAGATATCAGTGTGTATGTCAACATGAGAACCCAATCTGTGGAGTAGCCTAATGACACTGTGTAGTGGTGTTCCAGGCAAAACAGATGTTAATATGCTACTGCACGGTAGTATGAGACTACTGCGCAGTGTCCAAAAAATCATGTGTTTGTTGAGGAGTTTGTGACCACTTGCAGAGCTGTTCCCAAAGACACAGTCACTGTCAGTCTCAAAATTTATTCAGCGTGCTGGGCACCCTGAGCAAGCTCAGAGGCCCCGAATAAAACTGTTAGAGGCGATTTATAGTTTACAGACAAGATGCGTGCACAGGTGGGAATTTTCCACTGTGAAAGAAAACAAGAAATCAGGTCAGTGTGAGAAAACTCTTAATTATTTCAAAACTGGTTTTTGGCTACATGTTTGTTTTGAAATGGTAACCAATAGGGAGGAAAACTATATCTTTGCTTACTTCAGACTTCAAAGAATAGGACTTGGTCATTGCAGAGTCTTATCGGCCTGTCCTTGGAGGCTGAGTCTGCTTTATAGTTAACTTCTACACTATTATTTATGATCTTGTTAGTAAATTTCTACATGTTGGTGCTACTGTGCAGTAGTGTGAGATACTGCAAAGAACAGTGGGGCTGTACAGGAAAGCTACTTGCCGTTGTGAGCTCCACACTACCCTGGTGATGCATCCTCTGCACGCAACCCCACACAGCTGCCCCCGCACCACCAGGGCAGCACAGAGCTTGTGGCCCTGGGGGAGGGCAGCAGGGTGGGAGTCTGAGCCTGAAGTGGGCAGCTTTAACCCAGCCCCACCCTGCACACAGATCTGCGGGGCATGGCTCCCCTTCCACCCTGTGGGTGTGTGCAGCAGCAGGGAGCCAGTCTCTGCCCTGCCCCGGGTGAGCTGCATGTTGCCCCATCCTGCTCTCCACCAGGGCCCTGAGGCCTCACACTGCAGCCCCAGGCCCCAAGCTTCTGGCACTGGCCTCCTGGGCAGCAGCCCCAGTGCCAGCCCTGCCCAACCTCCTCCCTATGGGGGCCTCAATTCCCCCTGCCCCACTTACTTGTGGGACCTGCTCTTCAGGCTGCCTGGTGGCCTTGTGCATACATGGCATGCCTCCTGCCTCTCCTCCCTCCTCCTGCTCCTTCCCAGGCTGGAACTTCTGCTAGGCTGTGGAGAGCTTGCAGCAAAACTGCAAAATCTGCAGGTTTCTCTGGTAAAATGAGAAATCCACATTTGCCTCCAGTAAAAGATAAAATATGTGGTTTTCTCCATAGGAAATGGAAAACCCGGATCCCTGCTGATGAGAGTCTAGCCGAGTCCCAATGTGGTTTCTGACCACAACTACAGGAGAGGTGCCTTAAGTAACAGAGACATTTATATAACCTTTATTGGCCTGACTAAAGGCATTTATTCAATCTGTAGAGAAGTCCTATAGAAAATCCTGTTGAGATCTGGATGCGCATGAAAATGTGTTACCATCATCAGACTTCTTCACGATAACGTGACAGCAACTGTCTTAAGCAATGGCTTGGAAATAGGACCCCACCCAATTTAAAACTGGAGGTAAGCGAGGTTGTTTGACTGTACTAAATACTCTTTTCTCTCTGTATCACAGCTATATTGCATGTCACTGCTAGCTCCTGCTTTCCCTGGAGCTTTCCTTCTGGAGTCAGCATCCAGTATCACATGGATGGTAATCTGTAAGGGATAAGAGTGTAGGCAGTCTTGCCTAATGGGTAGGCCACCAAAGGTAAGCAGGGCATGGGGCTGGGTCAAAGGGCAGGAGCCATATACCAAAACCAGAGGGGGATCCAGAAGAACAGTGTATAACAGTCCAGGGTCAAGATCCAGGGGTCAGATGCCTAGTACCAATTTGGGGGGAGGGGAAGTATTCCATAGGGTGAAGTCTAAAGACAGAGCTAAACTAGGATCAGGAGCCAGGAAACAGAACTGCAGGAAAATCCAAAGCCAAAGTCCAGAACGAGATTGAAAACCAGGGTCAGGAACCAGGGCAGAACTTACCACACGAGAACTATTGCCTGGCCTGCAGACCCATGGCCGCAGCTGGTACTAAATGGATAGTGGTGCACCCAGAAGCCAGTCAGAATGCTTGCTGTTCCAAAACTGGGGCAGAATTCATTAGCTCAAGCTTACTTCGGGTGTGACTGCTGTGGCACTTGGCTTAGGCTGGGCTGCCTAGCCAGAGACACTGACAGCACTGGGCCCAAGCTGGTTTGTCTGATAAGTGTCTGTGACAGTATAAGTCCAGGCTGGTCTACCTGATCAGTGTCCCAGACAGAATCTCTTTAACATCAATAGGTTATGTTCCAAATCCAAGATAACCAACACCTCCGTTACTGATCTTCAATACACTGATGATTGTGTTTTGTGTATCCAATTAGTTGAAGAGTCCCAGGGCACACTTGATTGCTTCTGTGAAGTATGTGAAATGCTAGATTCACTGGGCATGTCTACATGAGATGCTTTACTGCAGAGTGAATTATTGCATAGTAAGCATCACCATCCATAGATGCTGACCCTTACTGTGTAGTAATCAGGGGCGGGGGATTGCTCCCTGTCCCTGGGACCTACCTGCTGCTGGGGCAAGCTCTACAGATGGGGTGAGCTCTGCCACTGGAGCCTGGGTGGGGAAAATGTCCCTCTGCCCCAGCAGCAGGGAGCTCCCAACCCCTGTTCTGTGAATGCCATCATGAAGTGAGGCCTGGGAGATTGTTTCTAGCCCCTGCTCCAGGATTGCAGAGCAGGGGCTGGGATCTCCCTGCATGAAGAGAAATCCTTGCCCAGCCTCGAGTTGGCTAGAACCTGCCCCTAAGCGGGACAGTTCCCCACCAGCCCAGGCTGTGGAGTGAAGTCTGAATGTGCAGCCTGGAGGTGGCTGGGGACTGTCCCATTTCAGGCAGTCCCCAGCTAGCTCCAGGTTACACATACAAACTTCCCTCCACAGCCCAGGGGTGGCCAGGAATTGTCCCAGTCAGGGGCAGGTCCCAGCTCTGAAGATTTTTCCCATCCCTGTGCTCTGATTGAGTGATTGTGGCACAGGGCTTGGAAAGAGCTGTAGGGGAGTGGGGGGACAGGTCCCAGCCCCCTTTCCCGATCTGCTGGTAGGATCCCTGCCCAGCTGGGGGCTCACTGGTAGCAGTCCCACTGGTGGATTGGGCAGGGGGCTGGGACCTGCCCCTTCCTCACAACTTTTTCCAAGTCCTCAGGGAGCCACAGCTGGAACCTCCCTGCTGCCAGGGCAGGGGGACATTATCCTCATCTGAGCTGTGTCACTGGAGACTGCCCCACCAGCAGGAAGCAATCTCCCAGCCCCCTCCAGCAGACAGCTGTCTCTTAGCCTCACGCTCCCTGTTTGCTCCTGGGTTAGCACCCATGGGGAGTCTAGATCTCCCCCTGGCTGCTGAAGGGGGCCAGTGCAGGGCCAGGGTGGGAGGTGGGAGCAGACTACTGCTAGGAGTAGCAAATCTGCTCCCAAATCCCCGTGTGTAGACACCTGCCCAGGGTGGGTTTACTCTAGAGTAAGTTAGTCTAGAGTAAACCCATCCCACAGCATTTGCATGTGTAGATGTGCCCACTGTCACCTTTACAAAAATCAACATCCTTTACCATCCAACCACACACAAACTACTTGCTCCTCCACATAATACAATTAAAGGGCAATCCTTGGAGAACGTTGAGCATTTCATCTACCTATGTAGCCACCTTTGCCAAAAAACAAAATGGATGAAAATATATAACACAGGCTAAGGTCTTCCAGTGCTGCCTTTGGATGCGTCTGAAATTTTATCTTTGAGTCAGTGACCCCCAAACAGTAAAACCTACACCTACAAACATTACAGTGGGCACAAGTAGCCCTCAAACCTCTGACCTTTCATATTAATGAAGATATGCAAAGGAATACAACAGTTACCATAATAGAATACAACCACAGCTAATCTTACATAACATCAGTAGGGTTACATCAAAGAAGTGCGAAGTATAAAAATACACACCATTAGGAATTGCAACTAAGGATTATTTTAATCAATTTTCAGAATACTCCTACTTGTGATCATGTATCAAAACATCAGCACTATCAACTAGCATGAATTACAGTAGTGATTCACAATAGTCTTTTCCCCGTTCCAACCCTACAGCTCTGTTCTGGCCATATTGCCCCCTTCTGTCCTGCCTAGCACCTTGGACTGCCTAGGGCCATGCAACCTTGCCTAAATTTTGAAGTATGCATCCATTACAGGCAGCACAAGCAGATAGAGCAGCAGCATAAGACTGGGAAGGGGGAGAGGGCTACGGAGGCTCTCATGGGCTACCAGGCCCTGACACAAAGCTCACTGAGCTGCACTTCTGCACAGAAACAAAGTGGCACTCCTATGCTCTACCTGGCCTTCAACTCTTATTACATCTAGGCCCATTCTGATGACAGAATTTCAAATCAAGCTTTTTTTGGATTTTTTGTTATGTATAGCTCTATTCCGCCTCCCCTAACTCCATGAACAAGCATTTTAGTGCTCCCCCCCACTTTTTAATGGATTTCTGTACAGTTACAGCCAGTTGGCAGCCCAGACAAGTGTGTATCTGTCTACATAATGACATGTCCCTGAACTGAAGTAACTAACCATTTAATAACCTCATGAATTTATCCTCACACAAAGGAGAAAGACTTTTATATTTCTTATGTCTAGGTGGGGTGTCAGGGTACAATATGACTAATGACTAATGTCTGCCCCAAGATCACACAGGAAGCCTGTGGCAAAACCAGGGACATAAACCCTATTCACAGTCATGCTTAGGCATAAGATTTTTATCCTTTACATGGAAGTATACCATTCAAGAAAAGCAGAAGACACTGAGTGGCAGCTGGTATCACGTTTCACTCCAGCAAGCTGCAGAGGAGGTTAACAACCAGTGACATGCTAGAGGACACAAGAAGCACTTCTGTCAATACTGATCACTCACCCTCTGCTAGTTCATTTCTAATGAACATCACCGCAGGAGAAGCCTCCATATAGGCTGACATCTGACATGTATAAGATTATGTCACACTGCAAAAGATGTTTGTGAATGTGAAAATATGAGGTTCTGGACTAGAACTGCAAGAAAATAGATTTCAGTGAACAAAGTATATTCTTAGAAGGAAACTGTCAAAGCATTTTCCACTCATCATTTATAAAAATCCTTTAAAACAGAAATATGTCTTACTAGTGATGGGATCACCCACACAGATTTTGAAATTTATTTTTTTAAATCCCCAAAGTGGAAGCATTTCTTCAAATTGCTTTGGGAAAACAAAGCGGGCTTGGAAAGACTACATAGATTTACTATACTTACTCAATTCCAAGAAGAGGTTTCTCCCCCCGCCCCCTATTCTACCTGGGGAAAATAAAGCCACATCTTAGAATTGAGCAATAAGTAAAAAAAAAAAAAAGAGCAGAGGCAATGCTGGATCTTGAGCATTTCTCTGGCTCTGTGTGGATTTCTCTGCTCTGTGTGGGGAGCTACCACTCCCTGGCTCCACAGTGATTCCCTTCATGCTCTCAGCATCTGCACTGGATCCTGCTGCTCCATGATTCAGTACAGAGCCAGGGAGCAGTGCAGGACCCAGCACAAAGCCAGAGACCGGGGAAGGCATCACCACAGAGCCAAGGAGCAGCCCAAGGTAATGCGCATAGAAACAGAAAGCAGTGCAGACCCAGCACTGACTTGCTCCCTGCTGAGTCCTGTGACCCAGGGAACAGTGAGGGAATTAGCACAGAGCCAAAGACCCAGTATGGAGCCATCTGGCAGCATAGCATGTGGAGCTGTGTACCTCACCCCCTCACAACATCGTTCCACATCTTGCCTCCTTTTCCCCTCCTCCCCTTTCTTTCCCTGAAGCAGTGGTAGAGACGACAAATTTAAGTTGACCCTCCAATAATTAAATTCTACACATGCAAAATTATATGAAATTTATCATTTTCCACATATAGTATCCAATTTTGGCATGGGGGTCACGATAATCATCTTAGATTCAGGTAAATACAGTACATGTACACACACATGCTCACCAATAAACATATAATCATAGATTATTTTATAAAAGTGGGGGGCTAGTAGTAAGGAATGGAGAAGCTAATATTAAGCTTGCTTGGTTGCTGAACACTTTCCTGTATAAGCTTTTCGCTAAACAGTTCTTATCCATCCATTATTTGCAGTATGTCTTTGCTATTTGGCAGGAAGAATCCCTTCAGGCTATATGACTTTTCCTTTGCCCTGTGAAATTCCGTTCAGATATAACTAAGATATAAATTGTTCCAAATATTTTAAGTCCTGGGAACTACTGACATCTTGCCAAAATTATGGCATGTTTCAAGGTCAGGTTTATGCTGTTACCAAAGCAGCTGCTAAACAAGGTGCGCTGCAAACACCAGGGAGCTGCCATGCCAACTGTACTAGGCTTGCAGGGGTTGCAAAAGAAGAATGAGTTTGGTTTTTCTAACTTTGGAGTGCTTGACTTTGCATCTTTTAGCATAGAGTTATTTTTATATGTAAACTGTATCATAACAGCACACAGGAGCTGCAGTCAGTACTGATGCCTGGTGTGTTAGGCATTATAGAAATACCTAAGAAAAAGTCTCTGCCCTGAATAATTTGTATTTTCAGAAAGTACAGTGCAGAACCAGTTCTCCGCTTTAGTTATCCCTGCTGTAAGTATAGATTGTCCTGCAGAGTGGCTCTGCCATCAGCAAGTGCAGGGCTAAAATGCCACCTGACTGATTCATCTCGACTCAACAGAGAAGCAGCTATGGGAGGAACAGTTTGCAGGGTCACTCCTAAAATAAATATAAACATACATATTTTGTCCTCTGCAAGCTTTTGTCACATTTGCATTGAAAAGATGCTTGCTGTGTTAAAGAGTTATAAGTAATAGCCAAGCATTCTTTTTATGACTGACAGTTTGCACAACAAACTTGTTTCATTATTAACAGGAACTTTTCAGCCTTCAATTATAATAAAACATCTGATAGCTAACATAGTGTTTAATTTTTTTGTTTATTTACTTGGAACAGTCCTGCACTGCTGTCTACATACATCTTTTAGGATCTATCTATGATAGAATTGGGGACTTTGGTTCTCAGGCTTTGAAAATTCAAAGTCCCCAACAGCCAGAGCTGGGAAAATCAGCAGGAAGTCAGGTTTCTGGTAATACTGGTAGATCCTGAAGAAGGGTTAGGATGTAGCTGGATGAAAGGGTAAGAAACTGCACTTGTTTTACTTTTCTATCTTCAAACTTATGGTCAGGTTTTCTTGTATAATTCTTTTCTCCTGTATGAAAAATCTTTTTTGTTGTTTTCTCCCCTGACAGATTGCCTGTAGCAAAGAGTGATTACTAGGTGAGTGATATTCCAGACTTATCCATTCTACAGAAAGGGGGACCTTTCACAACTCAAAGAGAGGCCACTTAGTGCTGGCAGATAGTCCCTTGCTGCACCTGTGAGGTCCAATATCAGAGCAGTGGAGCTGAGGCTAGTGGGTATAAGGAGTTATAGCAGGGCAAACCGCAATCTGCTCCTTGGGAGAAGTGGCAGGAGAGCAAGAAGAAACTTGGGGCTCTGGGAGCATTCCATGGATGGGTTTGTGTACCATGTCCAGCCCTGAGGTGGCCAAGTTGCCCCTTACTGGCCATCTAGGTCCTGTATTTATCTCCCGCTCTGACCTCTCAGGATCCCATCTCATCTGCCACGCCTTGGTATTATAATTGCACAGGGAGACTGCCCCAGAGGGCAGGGAGGAGGGTTGATTCATTTCTTAAGACCTTGTCTGGAATGAAGCCCCCTGGCCTTGGCCCATCTTTTACTCTGGCTGGGACCCATTAACCAAGGTCCACTGTCCCAGAACCCTAGGCTCCCAGACCACAGCCCTGGTCTCATGCCTTGTCGGTCAGGCCCTCAGGGACTGTGACCCCAGGGAGATGGGAGTTCAAGAAGAGTGGTTGCTTCTCAAGGAAGCGATACTCAATGCACAAGCTAA
>NW_017728931.1:70864176-70870256 GCF_001723895.1 Crocodylus porosus | reverse complement strand
CTGACTTCCTGCCCTTTGGGCGGGGGGTTGGACTCAATGATCTCCCGAGGTCCCTTCCAGCCCTAATGTCTATGAAATCTATGAAATCTGCCCTCCCCCCCAACCTTCCCCTGGGCTTGCCCCTCATGGGCTCTGAGCTTGTGCCCTCACTCATTTCCAACTTCTGCCACAGTCCTTCTGCTGACAGCAGCACACCCCTGCCTTTCAAGGGTTAAGGGCTTTGGTTGCCACTGGTACCCTTCTAAGTGGCCTCCTCTTCCTCTACAGCCACAACCTGGTCCTCTGGTTCAACTTCAATACAAGCATCCACTGCCAAACAAAAGGTTCAGCCAACCTTGAGTCAATACCATACCATGGCAATAAGCTATAACATAAGGCTCAAAGGCGCTTGCTGCCATCTCTGCTGCTTTGAGGTGCAGGGGCTTCATTGCAGCTTCCATGAAGTCTGAAATCATTCCTCCGTGGCCAGTCAAGCCCCTTCTGAGAGTGCTGCTCCTTGCTGCATGCAAGATCAGACTGCCTGCCTTGCCTCACCCTCTGGACTTATATGCCTCTAAACCGCTCCCCTTCCAGTCATGAGGCTCCACAGTCACACAGATGTTTCCCCTTTGCCTCAACCCAGTTGTGCTCCTCGGCTGCAACCCTCATACAGTGGGCTTGGCCTGCTGCCCTCTCTACAAAAAATGACAGGGGCCTCTGGCTCTCTGTCACAGTGTACAACAGGACTGATTACCATGCTTTTTGTTGGCACTGGATTCATGACCCAGTTACCTTGCTCTAGGTAGACTCAAACCCTCACACTGACCACGACCTTTCCATTTAATAATAGGCAAATGTTATTGATATGTAGTGATAGCAGGTAAGAATAATATAAGTAATTCTATATCTACCAGTCCCATGGCTGTCATCAAAGTATGTCTGGCAAGGATGCAAGCTTCACTTTGAGGTTCTCTTTTGAATGTCAGATGTCAGGAGCTTGGAGGTCGAAGGCCAAGGCCCACTCCCCCTCTCCAGTGTGGCGGATGAGATGGGCTGGTGGTATGCCCTCTCTCCATGGTGCCTTGGGTTCCCCTCCTGGGGCTCTTTGTTGCTCTGAAATCCCTTCTTTTGTATTCTCTTCCCCTCCTGATTATTCTTCATCCATGTACCATCACTGATTGGTCTCCCTGTGGTTGTCATACTGTCCATGTTCTGTCCTGTCAGCCTTTGTTTTACAAACCTGTCACATGCACAAATCCTAACTTGGGCTTTCCTGGTGTCCTAATTTAGTCTGTTCCCTCAAACAAGAGCTCTCAGTTGGGCACTGTGACCTGGTGTTCCTATTCTTACATCATGGAACAGTGTGGAACATGTCTACAATTTCCCAGGCTGTCTGCCTTGAAGGCTGTGAAACTGTGTGACAACCAGGTTGTTAAAAATCAATTAACCCTGGCCATTGCCCTGGACCATTGTTCTAATACATATCTATTTTACCTATAAGCCAATTCCCAAAACCAAGCCTCTAAATATCATTTTCTAGCCATCTCTTTTAAGTTAGGCTGTTCCATGTAAGATGCCTTTTCCAGCTGCTTAAATCTTTACTACATCTCACCTGTTAGGGATTAAATTTTGTCATTCCACAGCAGAAAGGCTAAACGTTTTGCATTAGACTTTGTCCATTTATTATTTTGAAAATTTCACCCAAATTAATTCAGCTTTTTCTAATTAGCTGATTTGGGGAGCATATATTATTTGCCCATGCTAAAAAATTATGGCAGTTTATCCACTAAGGAAAAGTACTTCATTAGAAGAAATTTTTAATGTGCTTAATAAATCCAGCTTCAATAAACACAGATTTTTACTACTTCTGAGTTTACTCACTATGTTTGCCTCTGAACTTTTTTTGTCTCAAAAGGTTTCAAAAGGAAAAGAGAAAAGGCCTGCCTTATTTTCCCTATGCTACAATTTAAGGCAAGGTGAATGGGAAGCAGCTGCTGCTAGATTCTAATGAAAAACAACAAAAATATAAGAAATTATAAGGAACTACTCCAAGAACCCTTCTTTCTACATTAATTCAAAGCAATTTTAAATGCACAAAATAAATGATATGCTTAAAAATCTTTGTGAGCAAACTTGGTGCTGTTATTACATCTAACATGGTTACAAAGGTATTATGATTATGTTGCAGACTTGACAAAAAATAAGGGCTTTATATTAAGAATGCAGCTGTAAAAATTGGGTAGTACATAGCTAAGTTGTGCCAAAAGTACTTTGGAAGGAATTAGGATTCCAGCCTCCTGTCCCCATCACAGCTAGCCAGCTTCTTTGGATTGCACATGGTGACGTGGTGTGATAGTCCCACCTGTTCCTTTTCTACTTCCATCTTCACTCTGCCTTTCTACACAAACGATGGAGGGTGTATTGAATGTGCAGCCCCTTTTATTCTTACTGTCTTAGGAACATACCCAAATCTGGTTACATGGATGTCACAGAAATCACAAAATCAGGTGATCTCCACAAAATCTGGAACTGCCACCAAAGAGGAATACTCTGCTTTAGTCCAGAGCAAATCAGAAAATCCAAGGCTGTGATGGAACTCCAGCTAGCTGCAAATATCAAGGAAAATAAAAAGTCCTTTTTTAGATATGTGGGGAGCTGGAGGAAAAGCAAGGGCAACATTGGACCCCGGCTAAACCAGATGGGGCAACTGACAACTGCCCAGGAAAAAGCAAACTTGCTAAATGGGTATTTTGCGTAAGTTTTTCACCAGTTCCATGGGACGGCCATGCCCACTATGGATCAGGGAGGCTCGCGTGAGGGAGATTCCTTGCCCTCCATCAAAGCTGACCTCATGAAGGAACACCTTGACAGGCTGGATACTTTCAAGTCAGCCGGCCCTGATGGGTTACACCCAAGGGTACTCAGGGAGCTGTCGAGCATCATAGCTCAGCCCCTGGCACAGATCTTTGAGAGCTCTTGGAGCTCTGGTGAAGTGCCCGATGACTGGAAAAGGATCAATGTTGTGCCAATCTTCAAGAAAGGGAGGAAAGTAGATCCAGCAAACTACGGACCCATCAGCCTGACCTTTATCCTGGGGAAGGTCTTGGAAAAGATTATCAAGGAGGCCATCCTTAACAGACTAGCTGAAGGAAATATCTTGAGGGATGCCCAGCATGGGTTTGTTGCGGGTAGGTCTTGCTTGACCAATATCATTTCCTTTTATGACCAGGTAAGCTATCACCTGGACAAAGGGGAAGAGATTGACATTGTATACCTCGACTTTAAAAAAGCCTTTGTTCTGGTATCCCATGATCACCTCTTGGCTAAACTGGCTAACTGCGGCCTTGACATCACCACGATCCACTGGTTGGGGAACTGGCTCCGTGGTAGGACCCAGAGGGTGGTGGTTGATGGGAGCCAATCGTCTTGGTGCGCTGTGACCAGTGGGGTCCCACAAGGCTCTGTCCTAGGGCCTATACTGTTTAACATCTTCTTCAGTCAGAAGCAGACTGGCCAAGTTCGCTGACAACATCAAACTCAGGGGTAAAGCATCCACACCTGAGGAGAGGAGGGTGATCCAGGCAGATCTCGACAGACTCATGAAATGGGCAGACAAGAACCTGATGGTGTTCAATGCCAAAAAATGCAAGGTTCTCCACCTTGGGAGGAAAAACCTGCACCATGCTTATAGGCTCGGTAGTGCTACGCTGGTTAGCACTACAGATGAAAGGGACTTGGGGGCCATGGTTGATCACAAGACAAACATGAGCCTTCAGTGTGATGATGCGGCTAGTAAAGCAAGCAAAATGCTGGCTTGCATCCATAGATGGTTCTCAAGCAGATCCCGGGACATCATTCTCCCGCTGTACTCAGCCTTGGTGAGGCCGCAGCTGGAGTACCACGTCCAGTTTTGGGCTCCACAATTCAAAAGAGATGTGGAGAAGCTTGAGAGAGTGCAGAGGAGAGCCACGTGCATGATCAGATGTAAGAAAAAAAAGACCTTATGATGAGAGGCTGAGAGCAATGGGGCTATTCAGCCTGGAAAAGCGCAGGCTCAGGGGTGATTTGGTGGCCACCTATAAGTTTATTAGGAGTGCTCACAGGATCTGGGGAAACGTCTGTTCACCAGAGCCCCCCAAAGGATGACAAGCTCGAATGATCACAAACTCCACTGTGACCAGTTCAGGCTGGACATAAGGAAGAACTTCGTCACTGTTCGAGCCCCCAAGGTTTGGAATAGACTGCTGCTGGAGGCGGTTCACGCACCCACTTTGAACACCTTCAAGATGCATTTGGATGCTTATCTTGCTGTGATCCTATGATCCCTGCTGAATTCCTGCCCCTGGGGCAGGGGGCTGGACTTGATGATCCTCCGGGGTCCCTTCCAGCCCAAATGTCTATGAAATTCTATGAAAATCTGTGGGGGGAAAAATTACTAAAAATAAAATACTGGCTCTCCAGTGGGAGCCAGCAGTCCTAGCTGTGGAGCTCAGCTGGGGAAAGAGTGGAGGCAGTCTGTCAGCATGAAGGCAAGCAGGCAAGATGGCAGCTGCCCCTACCCCTCACCGTTGATTGTCTAAGAAGGCTGATAAGCCTTCAGAAATGGCAGCTGGCCCTGCAATCTTCCTACTGTGATGGGGCAAACTACCACGCCTGGTTCTAGCTCAATTCTGCCACCTGTCTATGGGGCAAACCACCCGCTTTACTCACCTGCCATGTCTCATTGTTGAATAATTAAGATTGTTGATTAGATGGGAGGCTGCCCTTTGAGCGCTCTGATGTCAATGGGTGGTACATACATGCTCTGACCTTCCCTTTACATGTCCCATGCCCCACAGATGTCATCCTGTGAAGCATGGGCTTGCAACCAGGTCAAATTCAGACCTTCATAAGGCCTCTCACATACCACCCTATTTGGGCCTCACTGTGCTACTCTCTTGCAAGGGCCTCTGTCACTGCCCCTCTCTCACAGGGGCCTCTAGCATACTGCCCATCCTTGGGCCACACCCTGCTCTGCTTCCTTGAGTGGCTCACGTAGGCCTTCAGGCTTGTCCTTACACTCTTCAAGTAGCCCTGGCTCAGCTTTTTGGGTCCCTTCCTTGACCCTCATCTGAATGGTGACTGCTTAATTCAGGCAACTCTGGGCTGACTCTGCCTCCGCCCCTCACTGGGCCATATCACCCCTGTTTCAGGCCAACACTCTGTCTCTACTCTGGGGTCCTGGGGTCAAACACCTCCCACAGGTTCAGGTGCTTCCCTCTAAGTGTACCTGGCCTTAACTCCACCCTCTCATTAGGCCCCAGGGTCTTACAGCCCTGCAGGCTCAGGTGCTCATCTCTGAGCATTCCTGGTCCCCATTCCTGAGTCTGACCCATATGGGCTCAGGTGCCTCTTGGTATGAATATCTGGCCCCAGTGCTCCCACCAGTAACCCACCAAGTGATGGGGGCTAAGGTTTTTGAGGTGCTATTTCCTACCTTTCACTAGGAAGTTTAGTGGTCCTGGCATTTTAATGGCACTACCCCACCACAGGTAGTCCCACCAGAAAAGTGCCCCAGGAAAGTGTAGTTTCCAGTCATGCCCAGGACCATAGGGTCTCCTCCTTCCCCACAGCCCCAGCTCTTACCTCCAAGATGTTTCAGGGGCAGTAACTTAGCAGGGTGATGTTACTCCCTTGCTGGCTAGCAGCAAGCTGCTGCCCCAGCCCTTAGAGCTGGGTTCTAAAATGGCCACCATAATCAAGCACCTGCCTGCTCCCAGCCCTTAAAGTGATGGAGCACTGAAGCTGCTCCATCACACCCACTAAATTGGCTGGTTGCCTCCTTGAGTTGGCTAAACTCATACTTATAGCTCCGTATAGCCTTATGTTCTCTTCCTTCATTGCAGAGCTGTTGAGTGTCACAATGCAAAACTATTCGGTGGAACAGAAAGTTAGTGATACTTGCATGTAGAATCTGGCACGTGCATATAAGCCATATATTTATTTTTCTTAGGAGTCCATCAAAGGGCTGAAGGGACAGGGTGGAACTGTTATTTCAAGGGTACAGTGGTGTAACTTTGGGGGAGTGAGGTGGGGCTGTCCTGGGCACTGACTTGTGGGGG
>NW_017728931.1:70852431-70864076 GCF_001723895.1 Crocodylus porosus | reverse complement strand
AGGCTGCTGTTGGCAGCCACACATTTGACTTCATGATCCAAGCAGCAACCTGAAATCACCACTTACACTATGCCCTGGACACTTGGTTATAGTCTTACACTACTACAAGGCTCTAAGGTTTGGGTCTCGCACATTCTTGTAGAGTGCATAAGTAGACAAGTATTTGAGCCAGAGAAAGATCCAGACCAAAGGCCAAGGCCCCATAAGAGGGTCAGAACTAAAGAGTCCAAAGTCCAAATCAATAAGCAAGATCCTAGCTGACAGTCCAGGCAGTGCCAGGAGTCAGAAGTCAGAGAATCTAGGACACTCAAACAGGGTAGGCAGGAGAGGAGAACAAGGCAGGAACCAGGCTGAAGAAACAGCTATTACAGACTGAATCACTGAGCAGCCAAAGCCCAAATGACAAACCTGGACTTATATACAGGGTCCAGCCTACTGTGCTGCCAGTGAGCTCAACCCTTGTAACTGGTAGCATCCTGAAACCAGGTGACCCTGCCATGGGTGCAGATTTTCTTCAAACAAAGGGATAGAGAATCCTGTGCTGTCAATTGAAAGATTACAATCATGCTGATGACTCATTTAGGAATCTACATGTTGAAATCTTCATTTTTCATATTTTTTTAACTTTAGGATTGTCTAAGGCACATTCATTGTCCAGATTGTGAGAGAACAGTTACTTGAATAGCATTCATTTGGTCTCCAGACTGGAAACTGGATTCTGCCCCCGCTTGTCAGAGTTCATATGTATGGCAAGTCACGTAAACAAAGCTTCTCACAGGTGGCCACTATCTGTGTCTTCCTTAACTTCTGGATACCCAGCTTAAAGGCATGGAAACGCATGGGACTATATACTGAATGATGAGTATATAAAAGAAATATGGAATAATTACCTGTTCAGTTTATGACCTAGAAATCCTAGTGAAAAATGGTTTAGGAACATTGAATTAAGAACTGTTTCATAATTAATGTGGATAAGGCATTTCCTAAATTATGAGTGATTGACTCTGCACTTAAAGACCTTAAGAGTCTAACTAATTTGCTTCTGATATGATAGTTACACAGTTTAGAAACTAGGTATTCCTACTTCTGATACTGGTCAGCAGTAAATTTGACAATTGTACAAATTTTATGAGCCACCTAATCCTTTGTACCATATCTGCACAGCTGAAGATTCAAAATACTGGTACTTTTCAAATATGCCTAATGACAAGTGAAATACCAATTATCCAGAAGATCAACTTATGATTTAGATATTCAAGTTAAAACCAAAATTCATTTCAAAGATTCAGATAAATGCCACTAGGATGTAAGCAATGTCTGACAGATTAAATCAGTGATTTGTTAATTAGCTATTACAGACTACAAATACTTCATTTTGGACTGTCTCCACATAACTCCTTCAGGACTTATTATTTAGATTTGCTTATTTCTTTTTTTATAGACTGATTTTAGAAGCACTTATACTTATATTTGAGGGGAAATGATGCATTAATCTTGATGCATTTATAAAAACAAAGCATATATACATTTTGAAAGTTCTCCAGCCTATTTCTCAACATTTTGTACATTAATCATTAAGAAGAAGTGAGACAATTTCATGCACAGGAACGGTCAATCCAAACTTATATTTCACACATTAATAGGAGCTACTTTCATAAATTCCCTGAGTGCTGATGAGAGACAAACCCTGACTATTGCACATCCTGCACAAAGCATTCTTCAAAATACTCACTCCTAAATCCTTAGGTAATTGATTCCATTTGTTACCGACCATCTGTATGTACAAATATTTATCCCAAAAGAATTCTAACTTCCTGGCACTATAATGAAAGTTAATTTAGTCAATGAACATAATGGATGTGTCCTATTAATATATTGCATCATCATTTTGCAATAGTGTTGAATCTGCCTATGCGCACAGAATATTTTCAAACAAAACATCAGTCATGGGAGAAATGTATCTTCTGGAGAAGTTTCCAAACTGTGCCTGTTACTAAGCCTAGAATGAATGGTGATTTCTAGAGCACTTGCTGGTGTTGGCCCTTAGAGACCTAGCTCACCACATCTGACTCTGCCCCATAATTTCCAGGTATTACTTTAATACTGAACACAACAAAAATATATTAAAAAGTATCCTAATATTTGTTTTCCCCTAGAAATAACTACTACCAGAGAACTGTCTGATCAGTGAAGACATAAAAAAGAGGGGCAGGAAGAAAAATAACTTCAAGTTACATTTATACTCACTTGTTGTTTGGCACCTAGCCAAAAACTGGGCAGCAGCTTTAAATTATACTCAAAGGTGTTGGTCAGACAGCCAGGGAACAGGAAGCTATAGAAATTCCCTTTCTATGCTCAGTGACATGAGGGCTGAAAGACCATGGTACATGAGCTGCCATACTAGACTTGTGCCAACCAGGAATATCTACACATAAGAGGAACCCTTAAGTAGCTGATTAGGCTATATTTCTATGTTGTATTGCAGGATCAACATGGAGCTTCCAGGATGAATGCCAAAATAAGGTCTAGGGTATACGAGGGTCCAGACAAGGGCCACTTGTATGATTAAGGGCTTGCAGGCCAAGCTCTACGAGGAAAGACTAGGGCACCTGGACCTCTTCAGCCTCTGCAAGAGAAGACTGAGAGGTGACCTTGTGGCTGCCTATAAATTCGTCCTGGGGGCGCAGAAGGGAATTGCTAAGGCTCTACTCACCAAGGCACCCCTGGGGGTCACAAAAAATAATGGCCATAAGCTACCAGAGAGCAGATTTAGACTGGACATTAGGAGGAACTTCTTCACAGTTAGAGTGGCCAAGGTCTGGAATGGGCTCCCAAGGGAAGTAGTTCTCTACTCCCCTGGGGATCTTCAAGGAGAGGTTGGATGGGCATCTGGCTGGGGTCATCTGAACCCAGCACTCTTTCCTGTCTATGCAGGGGGTCGGATGCGATGATCTATTGAGGTCCCTTCCAACCCTAACATCTATGAATTTACATCCAGTGGCTATTAAAGTACTAGAAAATATTTTACACATCCAAATACAGTAAAACAATCATGATAGCTAAAATTCTACCATATGATTAACTTTATCCAGAATATTCCACCAGATTTAGAAGAATACATATTATACACAATGTCTACACAAGATGCCTCCAAACATTACCAGATACAGGGCACATCTACATGAGATGTTTACTGCGAAGCTGCCTAATTAGCTCCGCTATTGTAATTAGAATGCTAGAGTACTTGGAAATATTTAAAGTATTTTATGACTCCTAAGAAAAATAAATATATGGCTTCTATGCCCATGACAGATTCTACTTGCAAGTATCACTAACTTCCTGTTCCACCAAATAGTTTTGCATTGTGACACTCCACAGCCCTGCAATGAAGGAAGAGAACATAAGGCTATATGGAGCTGTGTCTAGCCAACTCAAGGAGGCAACTGGCAGTAGAATATCCATGTCTACACATACTGCCCTATTTGGCTGCATTAAACTGATAAACCCTATTGTAGAATAATGTGTTTATATAGTAAATACAAGTATTATCCTACAGTGGAGTTCTTTACTGCACAGCAATGCACGTGTAGACATGGATAGGGCTGGCTGGGGCATGAGGGTGCTTCAGTGTAGGGGCTGCCTGCTGCCTAGCCCTGCACAGAAGCTAGGACTGTGCAAAATTTCAATGAGTATTTCATTTTGAAGCTGTTTCAATGTGTTTCAAGCTCAAAACACCAAAATCAAAACAAAACGAAAGGCTTTGAAACAGCCTCAAAATGAAATGAGGGCACTCAAAATGTTTTGAAAGTTTGAAACTCAAAACATTTTGAAAGCCAGGCTTGCTTGCAGGTAAACAGAAACTACAGAGACGGAGGGGGAAGAGGGGAGAAGCACTGCTCTGACATTGACATGTGTAGCTGGCCAGTGACTGTGATCCTTCCCTGGGGTCCCTTCCAATCCCAGTGCTCTGAGGGAAGGATGGAAAAACAACAAATAATAAAAAGTATTATTTGAACTGAGCTTTGTGCCTTATTACTTACAAGTGACATGAGTTTTGCTTGTCAGCAGGTTGAGGTACAGTTTCCCAGAAACCCCTGCACCTATCTCCTTGAAACCTGGCAGGCTTCATGGCCTCAGCAGGGGCTACCATGCCTGCTGTTTTCATCCCCCTGTGCCTTCACACTTACAAGTGACATGAGTTTTACTCTGAATAATTTGAGGTGCAGTTTCCCAGAAACCCCAGCACCTATCTCCTTGAAACTTGACAGGCTTTGTGCCTTCAGCAGCCCTAACATTTTGGCTCTTTTCATTTGAATCAGGAAAGAAATGACAAAGTTATAGATATTTTTGTGATTCCCCATTATAGCCTATGGGCAAAACGTTGAAACGCGTCAAAACAGCATCGGAACAATTAAACAATTTCAATGAAACACAACAGAACAGTGTTTTGAAACAGTGAAATGAAACACTGACCCTTTGAAATGGTGAAATGGAAGGTGAAACAAAACAGTGCTGTTTCGCACAGCGCTAACAGAAGCACCTTGTGCCCCAGCCAGCCCCTGTACAACACACTGAGTTGAGTCAGAGCAGCCCCAAGCTAGCAGGCTGACCCTCCACCTGCCAGCTGGAGGTGCTCCAACCCGGCTCAGTGTGCTGCAGTTCTGAGCAGATGTTCAAATGGAGTGCTCAGGAGCAATAAACTCCAGTACATGTAGATGTGCCCACCGAGTCTTATTTTCCTCTCACTTTCAGCAGTATAGCTCTACTGAGTCTCTTGATTTATATCAGTATAAATGAAAGGCAACCCAGGCTCAATGCATTTTAAAAGTGTGCCCATATAATATATATATATATATAAAAAAAAATACAATTTGCCACACTATTGAAAATTAAGGTCCCATCTTTAAATAGCATTTAGCAGTTACATTTTTCTGCTGATGATTTATTTGGTTAGAATTCTGTCTATCACACCTGGGTCAGGTAATTGTAGAACGAGCCTAAGGATGGCTGAATTTGGATAGGTCCCAGATACCTGTAAATAATTGAAGCCAGAAGTCTAGCGTGAACCACAGGGAACTGATATACTTATTCACAGTGCTCACCATAAGTTAAAATGAACATAATTCAATAGACTGATAAGTACTACAGATAGAAAGAAAGAAGATACTACGTAAGGAACATAAGCATTTGGTATTTTAACTTGCTGTATATTACTAATTTAATCTGCTTTGAACAGCATGACTGACCCAAAGTAAATCTCTCCCCACCTTCCTGACATCAGCAGTACTCATACACCCAAACTTTATTTTAACATTTAATGACACCTCTGAGTGTTTTCAACCCATCCCAGGAACATGTTACCACACAACTGTTTGTGATATTTGGGGTTAGGGACAGACATTCAAAAAGCTGGAGCCTGAATTGATTCAATCTTTGCAGGTTAGTCTAACATGGCTAGGTTGAATTGATTTGTAACAGCACAGACATTCCTTGTGAACTGACCAAAGGCAGACAAATGCCTGCACTTGCTCAGGCCAGGAGCCCAGGGGTGCTAGAGCGCCCCCTCGGCTGCAGGGAAGCTATGCTGCGGGAAAGGTGTGGCTAGCCTGGGCTGAACTGGCCAGAGAAGAATTTAATTCCCCCTTCCCTACCCCACCGGCAGGGAACTGAACTGGTCTGCTGGGTGCCCCCGCCTTGCTGCTGCAGTGGCGGGTGCCATGGCCCCTGAGACAGAGTGGGCAGGGAGGGAGGTTATTCTCCCCTTTATCCCCACTGCCTCCAGGGGAATGCATCTGGGCCTGCCTGTCCCAATTGCTACTGCCACTGCTGCTCACTCCCTGCTTGGGGCAAGCGGTGGAATAAGCTCCCTCTGCTGGAAGCTGGAGGGAGGGCAAATAACCCCAGTCCCTGCCCACCCCACCCCCAGGGGCTCTGCTGGCTGGCCGCTGGCCACGTCCCAACCTGGCTGCTTCAGCAGTGAGGGGGCAGGGCCCTTGATGGGAGCAGCAGCCCCTGTCATAGTGTCCAGGAGTATGTGCCCCTTCCCAGCAGAGGGCCCTGCTGTGGGGTGGGCAGAGCTGCAGCACACTGCACATGGCAGAACCAGGGCTTGTAGGGGACCTTGCAAGCCACTGCCATGGTCTGCAGCACCTTTCCTCACCCCACAGCGGGGCTCCTGTCTGAGCTTCAGTGCTGCTGCACATGGTCTGCTGCAATTCTGTCTGCCCCACAGTGGGGGTCCCCACCAGGAAGAAGCTCAAAATCCCCAACACTATGACAGGGGACTTCTGTCCCCATCAAGGGTCATTATATTTATATTTGTTCTCTTGTTTTTGCAATAGTTTTAAAAAAGAAAGCTCAGTGTTTTCCCTGGCAGTGTGATCCATCACTGTGCAGGGAAGCACACATTACACACACTCATAAACATCATAAAGGAAGTCAGATATTCATAGAAGAAGAGACTGTAAACAGTGATTAGTTATTAATATTATTAGTTACATTAGCTTTAATAGCTTATATACAGACTAAAGACAACACAGATGAAGTCAGATAGAGATTCAGATTGAGATTAACGTATACAACACAGAAGTCAGATCCCCACTCTCAACCCACAAGTGGGGGAGTAGTGTAGTGTGGGATCATTTTGAGGTAACAGATGATCCCAAGTTTGCTATCTGCTAGCACTGCCAAAGGCAGATCAGCCAGGGCAAAGAGGTGAAACACTTCACCACCATGGTGATGCTGCTGCTGCTGCATCTCAGGAGGCAGCACCTCCTTTCCCTTCTTCCTGATCAGCCTGGCACCAGTGTGAGCATGCCCAAAGGAAAGCCCCCCACTCTCTCCAAAGCCCCTGTCCTCCCAAAGCAAAGGCAGGCCACCTTGGAGTGGTGAGGGAATGCTGCAGACAGAGGAGTTGCGTTCCCAAGGTGAATGAGATCACCCAGACCATTGGGAAGGTGCTTGCTCTGGATAGCCACCCCTTCTCCTTAGTTGATTGGCCAGGGTTCAGGTGGCTCATGGCCCCATCTTACCAAGTGCCCACATGAACCACCTTTAGCAGGATGGTGGTGCTTTCCCTGTATGAGGCCTGCAGGGAGTAATTGAGGGAGGAGCTGTGCAAGAGGGCTGCAGGTACCTTGCACTTCAGCTTCGACATCTGGAGCAGCTGGGGTGGTGATCACACCTACTTCTCACTCATAGGGCACTGGTGTGATCAGTCAGACCATTGGTGGGCCCTCCTCCAAACCAAGGTGCTGGATGAGTCCCACATGGCAAGGGAGATCACAGTGACCATGAACCGCATTGTATAGGGGTGATTCATTGGGCAGGCCAAGATCACCCATGGGTTCACCGACAATGGGGCCAATATGGTCAAGGCTGTCCGTGATCCCAACTTTTTTGGCATCTACTGTGAGGCACACAGGCTGCACCTCATAGTCAGAAATGCCTTGGACAGGGACAGGGCTGCCAGTGATGGCACCACCACTACCACTATGAGCCAGCTCATTTCCTAATACAGGATGGTAGCAGGCTGCTTCCACTGCAGCATCAAGGGGGACAAGATGCTGTGGGATAAACAGTTAGAGTGGACCATCCTGCAGCACAAAATCATGCAGGATGTGGAGATTCGGTGGAACTCCACACACCTGATGCTCAAAAGGCTGATGGAGCAACAGAAGGTCATCCATGTGATGGCCTTGCTCGGGGAGATCGGAATTAGTGACCCCCTTAACAGAGCTGAGTGCGGTACCATCTCTCAGATCTTGGTGGTCCTCAAGCCCTTCCCTGAGGCTATCAAGATCTTTAGTGCTGCCAATGATCCCCATAGTAAGGGAACTGGAGAACCAAATGGAGAAGTTCCAGGGGATCAATATTCCTGGCTAAGGCAAGCTGCTGTCACCAGACATGCCGGCTTTGGTGAGGTGGCTGAAATGGGGCATCAGGAGATGGCTGGATCCCTTGTGGTCCAGTATGGTCCACATGCTGACAAGCATGTGACCCGAGGGTGAAGAGGACCATGTGCACTGGCAGCACCAAAACCCTTGATCACTGGATGCAGGTGCTGGTCAGAGTCAGGCAGGCAGAAGGGCAGAGGTGAGGGGATGCGGAAGAGGGGGATCCACTTCCCTGTGATGGCACTCCCAGCACCAGCAGTCTCCTTCATGCCAGCCGCTGCCAATGCGGGCCAAGGGCATGGCTTCAATGCTGGGGTCCAAATGCACCAGACCCAGCTTCAGGCAGGTAGCACCGAGGCTTCGGTGGCTACCTATCTCACTGAGGATGTGGAGCCTCTGGACTGTGACCCCTTGGCCTACTGGGGAAACCGCAGCCAGATGTGGCAGGATTTGGCCATGTTTACCCAGAAACACCCGTCTTGTCCACCAACCAGTGTTCCAAGCGAGAGGGTGTTCAGCATTGCTGGGCATGTTGTGACACCCCACCGTACCTGCTTGGATCCTGGTCTGGTGGAATAGCTAGTGCTCTTGAAAGTGAACCTCCCACTGCTGAGGTTCCCCAAGCTCCACCTGCAGATGGAGTGAGTACCAACCTCCTCACTCTTTCTGCACCTATTTCCTTTTCGTTTTTTAAAAGCCAGTTAATGCCCTGCTCTCAGCAGGGGCAGGCCACTCACAGCATCACCAGCCAGCAAGGGAAAAACATGCTGCTGAGCTCGCTCTGGTGCCAGGATGAACTTGGAAGTATGGACTGCAGCTATGGGGAAGGACGAGGCCCCAGGTCCTGAGCATGACCACTAAATCTGCACCCTGCTAGGGCAGGGAGGCCTGGTGGGACTGCTGGCAGCATGGCAGCCCCATAAATGCCAGGACCAATGATCCCTTGGTGAAAGGCAGGTAGGAGGCTCCATAACTTCCAGCTAATGCATGCACACACACAGTCCTGGCTGGGGAAAGCCCAGACCTGTCACATCTTTGACAAGGCTGAGGCTTGCTGGTTTCAGTGGAGTTGTGAGGCTTCAGGTGAACTCAGCTCAAAAGCTGGGATGTCAGCTTTTGGGTCAAAAAACCTGTTGTCAGGCTGAGGAAGCACCTGCAGTTTGTGTGTCTGCTGGCCCTGGATGGAAGGAATAGTAAAGAAGCTAGAGGCTGGCCTGCAGTGGAATTCTGACACACTGCAACCTACCGGACATCCTGACTCCCCAGGTACCCCAGCAATTTTTCCTTCAAGCGGGGGGAAGGGATGTAGCAGCACAGGTAAAAAGGGCTCTCTGACAGTTTGGCTACCTGAGATGCTGCTGGTGCTACTACTAGTGCTCAGTCATTCATTAAATTATTTTACCTGTTGTCATGTAAATTGGTGAACCAGGTTGAGGCTATAGGGGAGGACACTACCATATTGTGTAGAGGCCCCAGTGCCAGTGAGGGTATACTTTAACACACAGTGTTACCCACCCATGTCATGAGTTTTGCTTGTCTGCAGCCAGATGGGCAGGGCCCCAGAACCCAGACTCCTCCTGCACCTATCTCCTTGACAACTGGCAGGTTTTCTGGCTGTAGCAGGGCCTGCTTTTTTCACCCCCCTGTGCCCCAAGACAGACACAGTCAGTTGCACAAGCACCCATGTCACAAGTTTTGCCTGTCTGCAGCCAGAGGTGCAGGGCCCCAGAAGCTAACCTCCCCCCAAAACCTATCTCCTTTAAAGCTGGCAGGCTTTGTGGCTGCAGCAGGCCTAACAGGCCTGCAGTACTTTTTATCTCCTGTGCCAGCACAAGCACCCATGTCACAGGTTTTGCCTATCTGCACCCAGAGGTGCAGGGCCTCAGAATCCAGACTCTCCCTGTACCCATTTCCTTTTCAGCTGGCAGGATTTGTGGCTGCAGCCAGGGCCATCATCCCTGCCTTGTGCCTTTAACACACACACAGTGCCACTCACATCATGAGTTTTGCTCGTCAGCAGCTTGAGGTGCAGCTTCCCAGAAACCCCTTCACTTATCTCCTTGAAACTTGGCAGGCTTTGTGGACTCAGCAGGGGCTATGATTCCTGCAGTTTTCACCTCACTGTGGCTTAACATGCAGACGTGACATGAGTTTTGCTTTCAAGACTTTGTGGTGCAGTTTCCCAGAAACCCCTGCACCTACCTCTTTGAAACTTGGCAGGCTTCATGCCCTCAGAAAGAGCTACCTTCCCACAAGTTTCATCCAAATCAGCCAAAAAGTGACAAAGTTATAGATATTGCATTGTTTCCTCATTATACACTATGGCTAAATCTCCAAATCTCTCTGAACTGGTGCCGAACCTTCTGAAGCCGATTCGGCCAAATTGATTTGGAAAAGCAATCTGAATCAAATCTCTGGCCTCTGAATCAGCCAAATCCAAATAGAATAGTTCTCTATTCGCACAGGCCTAAAAATCAGCGCTGCTTCAGGTGAAGGTTAATCTGAGCAGGTGAGGGGACTGGGAAAAAGAAAGAAGGTTCAGAGTCTCAGAGGGAATTGTCGTGTTGTTGACTGTAAACAGATGTAAGATTCATCTACTTGATAATGACTATTTACAGCTCTTTTCAGAGAATAAGTGAATGATAAAAATGTAAAACAAAGGAGATGATGAACAGAAAGATTCTTTTTTACTTGAGTATATAAAAACTGTTGATCAGAATATACATTGCACTATTTTTACTATATATTCACATGAAGTTGCATATTAGATTAAAGAGTAAGACAGCATCAGTCATTTGGCTATGGACAGAGATTACACAGAAACCAGTATAAGTGACTGGAAAGTTGTTAAAATCTGTAACACAACAGCAGTTCAGTGTACATAAACTGCTTTCAAAATCACTGATATCAGTTTAAAGTAAACCTGAATGGATGTAGTATCAGAATTAACTGATTTAGGTCAAACCTGTTTACAAAACTTCTGTCCTAGATCCCTTCCAGAGATGGGCAACTGGTGCCTCCCAGGTTTGTGGGGAGGGGGTGCAGAGGAGGTCCCCCAGCAGTGAAACTGGTGAAACCAGAAGTGCACTTCTGCCAGCACTTCAGGTTTCATGGCTGGCGCTTCCAGTGGGTGCATAGCCCCCCTACGTGTCACCAATACTTCCAGATTCAAGTTAACTCACAGTCCCCACTTTATCCCAGGACAACTTCACCACAAACCCACCCTCACAGGGTGGTCAGGCTAGCCATGGCCAAGTAGCCTGGCCCACTGCAGCCAAACGGCTGCATTTCCAGAACCAAAAGAGAATGTCTGTTCACTTGCTTATTGGTTCAGTCTTTGCAACTTAGACTAAACTGGGAAGACAATTGATTCAGACTTGGGCTTTTTGACTATCTGTACTTAGCCAAAAAGGTTAGGAGTAGTATGTACAAACCTAAAGATGTTGCCTTAAGATTTAAACAGATCTCTAAGAGAAATTTTGTTTGTGAACAAATAATTATTTGCTAATGCCAATATATTACAATTTGAGATACTATTTATAAGCAATAGCAGTATCTTGGGGATTGATACTGCAGGTAGCAGTCCCAGTCCGGTAAATCACTTATTCACAACCCTGGGTTTTGAAATTTCTCTTGGCGTGACCACGAGATGATCACCTTCACCATCCACCGTAAAGCTGGCAAGTCAGTCAGCAACACAGAAGTCCTTGACTTCAGAAAAGCCAACTTTGACAAGCTCAAGAGGCTTGT
>NW_017728931.1:70820815-70852420 GCF_001723895.1 Crocodylus porosus | reverse complement strand
CCCTTTGGGCAGGGGGCTGGACTCGATGATCTCCTGAGGTCCCTTCCAGCCCTGATGTCTATGAAATCTATGAAAAAAGGTGATTCAAGCAGAAAGGAAAAAGAATGACCTGAGCGCCACCGCAAGTGCTAAAGGGAGCTTATGTTTCTGGGATTTAAACATTATTTTACAGCCCGTGTTTGGTTTATTAAGTTTCATTTGTATGCCAAACAGAGGCACAGAAATACTGTGGAAAAAATACCTCTCATTATTCAAGATGTGAAAATCTCTACCCTACAATTTGTGTAAGTTCAATATAATTCATTTAAAAGGGGGAGAAGAGGGAAGATTGACTGGTGTAGGTGTTAACCTCTGACTGACAGCAAAGAGCTAGGGAGTATTGAAAGCCAGCTGAAGAAAAAGGGATTGGGGGTAGGGAAAAATCAACCAATAGTTTAAAGCAGAAGTATACGTGAACAAAGTTCAGAACATTTTGGTTTTGCAGCACCTGCTGGCCTGAGTACAGATCAATGAAGGACCATACTGTGCCTACCCTTAGAAAGCTGTTATTTTCTGAAGGAAGCCTTCAGTCACCGCTATTACTAAATATAGACATCTAAACAATATTATATGGTGGGGGATTGACAAGATCCAATTCTTGCTATGAGTTTAAAGCAAAATATGTCTGGATTTACTATGCTGACTCAGATCTAAGATGCCCTTTACTAGAGCACCTAGTTGGCCTATTGTATGGAACCCTAGAGAGGGATTCAGAGGGCACATCCAAACGTGCGTTTCCCCAGGGACATGCACGTGCATTTCCCAGGCACAAGTAGCAGTGGCATAACATTGTGTCACTGCTACTTGTGCCTGGAGAATGCCTGTCCATGCAGGTACTGGCACACAACAAGTTGCCCTGGGTGGGGTAGGGGACTTGGGCTGGCTCCAGCAGCCTTACAAAGGGTCCTGAGGGCCTCCCAGGGCTCCAGTGGTGGCAATCTAGGCACACAGAGCCTGGCCAGCAGCTGGTCAGGCTCCAGTTTTGTGCTTTTTTCTGCCACAAGTTCTTTTTTAACACACGGATCTCCTAGTGTCATAACCCCACTACCACCACACTGGTTATTCATAGGTGGTGGTCCCTCGAAATCGAGGATGATGTCCGTCAGGCTTGATGGGTCCTCAGGTGACTGAGGAGCCTGATTCTGGAAGCACACATACTTTGGCAATGGGGGCATGCTGTTGCGTGGGGGAGTGGGACTCACAGACCCAGGTTGGTCTCCTTCTCCTTCCTCTGCCGCTGCTGTTCTACCTTAGTATTGAGTCACTGGGCTTTGAAGTGGCACAGGCCCTGGTAGACTAGGTAGCACCATGCCAAACGGTCAGCAGCTTGCTCCTCCCAGCCATTGGTGTTGATGCCTCTGTGCTTAAGGGTGAGCTTATTAGCTGCTTATTAGCAGCATGGCAAATGCCTGCATGTGCAGCACTTGTGGTTTGTGGAACTGCAGATGGGTCTGCAGCACCGCAAACTGCACATGCACACTTGTCTGGAGGTGCCCAGGGGCTTCTACCCCAGCTCGGCCACTGACCAGCTATGGGAGCTTGAGCAAGTTGCCTCACATTTCACGCTTCCCTGTCTGTAAAGTAAAGATGATGATTGCATCTTTGTGTTCTAGTAGCAGGAGTGATTTAAAGCCAGTTGCTAATTCCCAGTGACTTAAATGGGAGCATTAACGGTTACCTACATAATATTGCCTGGGCTGGCGAAAAGGAAAATTATTGTTAATAGTCATGAAATTATCTGATTTCCCTTTAAGTCTTATTATATAATTGTCTTGCTCTCCTGTGATAATTGACTACACAGCTGGAAAGGGAAACCATGGAAAACAATAACAAACCATGTTTAGCAAATAGTAATAAAATGTGCACAGGAACTTCCTGATGATCTGAATTTTAGGTTAACACAAAGCAATTTTCTGCCCTCTTAATGTGAAGCTTGTAGGGGAACTGCAATTTATTTACCTGAAGCTCGATATCAAGTATGAAATATAAACTGCTGAAATATGAACTGAAGATTAGAAGCTTAACAACTACATGCATTGGTTATCAACCTATCACAGGTTAAATAATTACATAATAATAACAACTATAACACTGGATTCAACAGAAATAATAATAGAGGTCACATAATTAAAGAACATCATAATGTGCTACTACAGAGACAGCATTTAAAGTATACAGACAACCTTAACCTGAGCACACAATTTTTTAAGGGATTTATTTTTCAATATTTCTAATTCAACACTACTTCTAAAATATAATTTCCTATGGACTTTCTTTTTTGGTTGATTTCATAAGAAGAGAAGTTCTAACAGTACTCATGGCAGAGGGCCACTTACCCAGTTTTGGCAAGCTGTCGAGGGCCACATGGGTAGCTCCACCCCTTGACTGGTGCCCCACCCCCTGATCACCATCTTGAGACCAATGTCCCAGGGCCAGCACCGGTGGGGCCCAGAGCAGGGCGCAGGCTGGCAGGGCTCTGTGGAGCCGAACTAGGCTGCACCCACAGGGAAACAGGGGAGCTGGCCCCATAGAGCCCCTGCCGGCTGGGACCCTGTACTCCTGCCATCTTGCTCTGGGCCCTGCTGGTGCTGGCCCTGGGACACCAGTGTGGTCCCTGTGCTCGCACGCCCACTCACTCCCAGTGCCCGCCCCCAGCCCCACAGTACAGGCTGGGGGTAGTGCACAGCCCCAAACTCCTGCTCACCAGCAGGGGACAAGCTGGTGCTGAGTGCAGGGGAAAAGTGGCCTGGTGCTCTCTACTACAGCCTCTCACACCCGTGCGGGGCTGTTCTGAGCAGGCACAGGCAGTCCCACGTGGTCTGACAGTAGCTGCAGCATGGGGTGCTGGCCACAGGGCAAGTGAGAGGCTGCCTTTCCCATGCTCACTTAGGCATAGGCAAATGCCTTTAATATTTTTTGCTAATTTTGTTATTAATTCCATTTATGTCTGTGAAAGAAATATGGGTCAGGTTTTAACTGACATGCACATTACCTAAACAGGACTTAGAATTTAGACACCTAAATCACAAAAGATTATCTAAATAAATTATGCGTAATGGCCACAAAACATTCTTCTAAGCCACAAAACAACTTAAGGGTCATTAAACATCTCTATTTTGGCCTAGGTGACAAGATTTCCATTATTGTACATAGTCACAGCAATTCAGATCAGCCCCATAGGTACCACACTTCTGCCAAAGCTCTATTGGACTAAAATTGGTGCTGGTTGGTCCTAAAACTCCGTGTAAATGTTCACTTCCCTAGGCATACTTTGACCTCACCTATTAGCTTTTAATACCGAGAATACATATTTCATAGTTGGTAGTGTCGGAAGGGACCTAAGTAGATCATCAAGTCCGACCCCCTGCCATGGCAGGAAAGAATGCTGGGGTCAAATGACCCTGGCTAGGTGACTGTCCTTTTGAAGACTCCCAGGGTAGGAATGAGCACCACTTCCCTTGGAAGTTGGTTCCAGATCCTTGTCACCCTGACAGTGAAGTAGTGCCTCCTGATATCTAGCTTCATACCTAATGAGGCTAGATATCATACCTAATGTAGAAAGATAATGAGATGCGGCCATCTTTTCTCTACCTGTCCAGCAGTAAGAGCTTCAGAAGTGGGGAACCTCAGCTCTAGACTCATCTCTCTCTGCAGGATTTTAGAAAGCATCTCCCACTTTCCAGGAAGCTGTCCTATATGGGCTGGGAGACTCCACCTCACTTACTGAAGGTGGCCTGTTGGGCAGCTTAGAGTGAAAGATTCATAGGCTAGAAGGAGAGCAAGCAGATCTAAAACTTAACATACCAACACAGCATAGTTCACAGAAGGCACAGCATCCATCGTTCCATCTTGAACATGACTGTTACGTTTCTGACCAATAGCCTTGTTTTAAGAGAACTTGCCCAGCAAGTCAAAGATCTGGATTCTCAGCCCACCCTGTTTTGTAACCAATGTGTCTTGTATAAAAGGACATAACAGTCCTGGCAACAAGGGTGGGCACTCAGAGCTGGTTCTTGGGGAGTGCTCTCCTGAATGTATATACTGGACTGTTGTGCATTTTAGTCTTTAATTTTGTATTTACAGTCTTTAATCACATTATAACCTACTGTTTCTTCAACAGGATCCCCTGCATCCATCAGTTCACAGGATGGAGACTGCTCACTAAACAGTTATTTCAAGATTTATTTCATATTCAAAGTCATTGTCTCTCTTATTCAACACTATTCAAGCTCTGCTCTGAAGACTGTAGTATTAATTTCCTCTTAATATTTTTCTGTAGCATTATTACCATAGCACCTGACTCTTTTGTAAACCACAGTGAATGCATTTTTTGTCATACCCTATCAGCTGGGTATTATCATCGCCATTCTAAAAATGAGGAACTGAGACGCATATTAGAGCTAAATGTAACCACTAGCTTTAAGGTCTCATGACACTTATGACCTGTTTTTTTTTAGCTCTGATTCATATAGTACTTTTATCTATTCAAAGAATAGTTCTAATAAATTTTAGTTGGAGTTGTGAGCTTACCACTTCTTCATAGGCCTCAGAATCAGACATCCAGAAAATAAAGGACATACAACTAGTGATTGTCTGCAAAAAGTGTGGTTTGAGATACTTGCCTAGTATTTCATTCAGGACTAAGTGGTAGAGGCATGGATTGAATCTAGTTCTTCAGGGAAAGATTTGACTGCTTTAATAAGAGACCATATTTTCTCTCTTTCAATCCTCTCCCTTATTCACCGCACACTTTCCAAATTCTTCAAAAAGAAGTAGTTGTTACAGTAACAACAGTCTCCTTCATGACACAGCATGCTACTCCAGTGTAAAAAAGACAGGGGCCTGTGGAAGAAATAGCATGATCATGAAATAAATTAGTATAGCATATGGCTACAGAAAGTGGGCAGAATAAGGATTTAGCAGACAATCCAAGGATAAAGAAAACCCATAAAATTGAAGTGTGAATGAATATGGAAGATAGAACTTATCAAGAAACAGTCATAAGAGATACAAGATGGAGAAACAACATAATGTGCTCTTCTTCTTTTTTGCAGATTTTTTAAATTTAAATTTATTATTATTATTTTTAATTCCATGCTGGGTGAGGGAGACATCCAGCATAGAAAATTTCAGCCTAAGCTGTTAAATTTTCAGTTGAAATCCAGATTTTAGAATAAAAAGGTAAGGCATGATTAACTATAGGTACTTTAACTGACAGTGCCTAGCAAAAGCTTCAAAATTCAGCTTCAAAAGCCTGAAAATTAGACCCTACATCTAAAGAGGAAAATCAAGCTCAGATAAATGTTTTAACATTTTATCAAATATAAAGCAAGTATGATGCTATACAATCTATTGTAGTTCAAGAAAAAGAAAAGCAAAACCTTGGTACATATTAATCAGGAGTGACACTAATTTAAACCAGTTGACAGTCTCACCATTTAAAACACTTCATCTGCCATGCATGTACATATGAAAAATAATTTCTCCTGTCACCTACGTTGCATTGTGTGTTATTCCCAGCTGGAGATAACACACTTAAAGTATCCCTGTCTTAAAAATATGGAGACTTAAAATTATCCCCATTGCACTTAGGAGGCATGTGCCCACGAGTGGGAATGTGTGTTCCCCAGGGACAACTAGCTGTGTCATGCATCTGTGCCACTGCTAGTTGTCCCTGGGGAATGCCTCTGCACGCATGATTTGGTGCATGGCAAGTTGCCCCAGGTGAGGTAGGGGAGGCTGTGGCCAGCATGTGGGCTGGCCCCAGCAGCCTTACCTGGGGTCCTGGGAGCCTCCAAGGACTCTACCAGTGGCAGTCCAGGTGCACAGAGCCTGGCCGGCAGCTGGAGCACGCCTATGGCTGGCCAGGCTTCAGTTTTAGGTAGCACATGCTGTCACCACATACAGTGCCCCACTTTTTTCTAGCATGGGCTTTTTTGACACTGGGTTCTCCAGGTGTCAAGAAATCTGCTGCACTGGAAATTAGCCTCACGGTGAACACTTGCATGTGCAGCACACGAAGTTTCAGGTGCCACAGACAGACCTGCATCACTGCAAACTGTGTGCACGCCCATGGGGATGTGCCCAGGGATGTTAAAGAAAAACAATCAATAAATAAATTCAAAGTTAAGAAAACAAAAAATAATCGAAACCATGAAGAATGATTTGTGTAGATCTGGGAATCATTCAAAAAGTAAAGTAAGCCTAAGTAGCTTTCCAGAGTTTTAATAAAGTTAGTTCTTTGCACTAATGATTCCCACACACATAATGTGATGGTAAATTCTAGGATTTTCTGAAGACTGTTAATGCACAGCATTGTTTTTGGCCCACTAAAAATCACTTGCTTCACATGTCTCTTAATTGAAATGAAAAAAAACAAAACTACTCACATACTTTTGTAAAGTGTGCTAGCATCTGGGTGAAACAGATATTATTTTATCTATGGAAATGAGAACTTGGGAAAACTTTGAGCTGTGGCCTAAATGTAAGTGCAAGTGTAGGTCATAGTTATTACTACTACATGTCTATTGTTATCAAAATTTTAGAATTCTTTGAAATATGAAGCACTTTTAAAAGCATTTACATATATTGAACTTATGGGTTTGGTCTGGATTCCTAAAAAGATTGGGCTGTGTTTGTATAATTAATTAATGGCTGTATTGTGCCTTGCTACAAACACAAAAGGCAAGCAAAAGAGAATAAGGGTGCATGCAAATGTTACACTTAAATTATCCTGGCTAAGGTTAAGTCAATCCAAGTGCTAATCTGTACAGACATCCAGTGAGGTTAGATCAGACAAAAAATGGCTGGCCTTATCCAAGTTAGTTCACTGGAGGAGGTGAACTAAATTATATCAGGAACAGATTAGCCTAATTTACCAAATGTCTGCACATGTTGGAGCTCAGCCCTGGGACTGGGAAAGGGAAAGCCCAGCTGCCCACCCAGCTCCAGGACAGCCTTCTTCCTAGCCACCCAACCCTGACCAGGTTATTTTTAGCACAGACCCATCAACCCCTCTACAGACTCCTCAACTCCCTTTCCTGCTTGGACCCACCTGCCCTTCTTCCACCCCAATTTATTTAAATCGAGTTTCCAGCACAGCTCCCAGCTCTGGCAAACACCTGCACAAGCTGCTCTCCATCTATGATCAAACAGCTTAAAGTAAGCTCTATGATCATAAATTGGGTATGACAAATGTCTGCCTGTACCCTAAGGCTGTATAAGAGCTCTCATATTCCAGGTCCAGATAAGGTGAGGATTGCAGGGGTTGCAATTCATTTGGCTTTTTCTAAGCAAAAGAGCAGAGAAGGGCCAGAATGGAGGTGGAGATAGGTATGGGACAGCTGAGCCAACACTATTACCCTGCCACATAATAATCAAAGGAGCTGTCTGGATGTGATCAGGGAAGGGAAGTATGCTACATCCTGTACTCTAAGTCTGAATTTATTTCCAGAATTCCTTTTGGGACAGCTTAGTTATGTACTGCCCATTTTGCAGGGATGCATTTTAATCTAGCCCTATTTTTGTCAGCTAATGCATGATCAAAAGGTCTTTCAAGCAATGTTAGCTTCAGTAACTGTACAAAGATTGCTGTGCACAAAGAATTATTAAGTATATCATTTATTTATTATATATTCGAAGTGGTCTTTTGCAATTGCAGCAAGAAAAAGGCGTAGAGTAGCTCTTCGTTGTTTTTTGTATCATGATATTCTAGTAGTTCTAACGTACATCACAATCCTCCTAATTTACATTGCAACACAGGGAAAAGGAGGCAGCCCTTTTCTTTTTCTCTTTTCCTTGAAACCTTGTATAGGCAACCATATTAAAAACATTCAGAGGCAAATACAATGGGCCAACTTGGAGGTAGCAAAACTCCATTGTGCATTGTGGCACAATTCATTATGTAGAAATACTGTGATGAAAACTGCAATTGATAATAAGGTAATCTTCTTATAGTAAAATTATTTTTGGGAAGATTGAGGAAGTCTTCATTATTAGCATGGTGGCCTGGAGCAGCACTGATGGTGTCTGTATGGATTATTTTTCCAGTTTTCATGGAGAGGGAATAACCTGATGTT
Organism: Crocodylus porosus; assembly: GCF_001723895.1. NCBI lineage: Eukaryota > Metazoa > Chordata > Crocodylia > Crocodylidae > Crocodylus > Crocodylus porosus. Next base: position 70,844,303 of record NW_017728931.1, on the reverse strand, counting down.
TCTCTTCGTACAGTGAGTGTAACGGGCAAACTGAGTTATGCTCAGGCTCTTAGCGTAACTTTAGGCCTTCCCGGAACTAAGCAATTAAATTGTACAGAGTGCTTTATAAGGCACTGGGAAAAATGAGTGTTGTGATTGGTATGGTGAGCTAACCCGGTACAGTAGTTTCCCTAAAACGAAAGGAAACCAAAAACAGAATAGGATTGGAGTACCTTATCTAAAAAGACGAGATAAGAAACTTGAAGATTGGACAGATGAGAAGATTACACAAGTAGTGTTCTCACCCTGAGCAGACAAGAGCAGTCTTGGAATTCTTGTTTCGAGTAACACAGAATCCAGAAACTAACATCCCACACACCCAGAAGAGGATCTGAGGCTGGTACCACCAAAGGTCGCTGCTGTAATGCCTGAAGAAACCCCTTACCAGGTTGTATTGCAAGGATATTTACTTTGTAATAAGCCTAGGGGTTACTAATAAAGTTCACTTGATACCAAACTGGACAAGGGTCCGTGTCAATTCTTGGAGGTCTCTGGAGGCAACAGTCTCTTGTGGAATCCTGGGGGCAACCATGAGTATTTGACAAAGGAAGATAAGGAAAATAAACAACACTTACTTTTTCTGAAAATATATTTGGTATTTTGGGGATGCACACTCTCCCTTCCTTCTCTTGAAGCTGCTTCATTTCCCATAGAATAATACACAATGTTCCAGAGAGAACATATAAAGCATGATTCTCTGGCCTGGTAGTTAAATCAACTGGGAGAGGGGGAGACCCAGGCTCTGATCCTTAGTGCACTGGATATTTCATATTAATATGTTATCCTGACACATCACTAAAGGACTAAACACACTGAGACCTTCAATGCAGGACAATAACTTTCTTTCAATTACTGTCTCAGCACATGAAAAAATGAGTGTTCTACGCACTGGGCACATCTACATGTGTGCCTACGGTGCCTTTGTTACTGCACTGTCACTGCGCCGTGCACATGGTCATTTTTAGCTGCTGTGGTGCTTTAGCAAGGTACTATAATGAGGGCATTGCTACAGTGATGTAGCTGTGGCATCGTGATTTGTGACTGCTGATGCTCTGTCAATGTAATGTGTTGATGCAGCCATGTAGCATCACATATAGATGCACCCGCAGATCTGCAGAAGAAAGAAGCAAGCATAATTGTAGGTTTGTAGTTTTTCATTCTAAAAAACACAACTCAGAGTTGGGTTCTGTTTATGAGTGGGGTTCTGCTCTGTGTCAGTGTAAGAGGTCGGTGGCGTGCTGCCTGGAGCCAAGTCATCTCTCTGCTGGGATTGTAGTGATTTGTCCTTTGGAAAATCTCCTGATGTTTGAGAGAGGGGTGCCAAAACACTCTCAGGAAGCAACAAATGGTTGGTTATAGGCTCAAGAAGCAGGCTTTTCTTCACAGGGCTCCACCATCCCCATACCCTGCCCTAACCACACCAGATGTTCTGGGCATGTTGTTGCTTGCCTCTAATGCTGAGGATCCAGTCTTAGTTTTATGGACTTCATGGCTGGGGTCCTCCTCTTAGGTTGGTTGCTTGCCCCATTCTTCCCTGCATGGGTCCCCAAGACACCTACTTCTTAATTCTAATCCCACCCTCATCTTCAGGGTCAGGACAGACTCACCCTCTCCTTGGGAGTAATCTCATCTGTGTCTTCATTCTCCTCCAGGTTCCCAGCATGGTTACCTTCACCCCCCACCAGGACCGGACTCACTGACAGAGCAGTCTCCTCTGTTCCTGTGATGACTCTCACTGAAAGAGCAGCCTCTTCACTGGCTCTCACCAGGTACTTCAGGGACTGAAGCTTTCCTCTAAGCTCCGGAGTCAGTTCCCTCTCTTCTCAGTCTTCACCCTCTTTTTTCTTCATGTCTCATCTCCCCTCTTCCTGTCCAACCCCTAACACTCCCTTGGTGTCCCTTTATATTTCCTTTCTGTCCAGCTGGGTCCACCGTGGCAGCATCTGATTTGATGCCTTCCTGACCCAGCTGTTTTCTCTTCAACTTCTCAGAGCAGCTTTTTCTCTTTTTTAGCTGCACCATTTTCCCTCTCTCAGGGTCAAATCCTGGCAGCTGGGTTTGCCACAGCAGCCTTTGTTCTGCCACAGCCTCGGCTGGTTCCCTTAGTCAGGGTGCAGCATCTTTCCCACCCTGGCTCACCATGGTTTCCTCGGCGTCCCTTGGTAAGTTTATCCCCTTTGTTTTATCCTTCATGTTCTCATGGCAGGGTGTTTCAGCCACCCTGTCAGTCAGCTTTACCACACATAAGAACCTGAAAGCAGAAAAGTGCAGTTCTCCAGTCGGAATAGTTAATGAGCATTGCATGCACAGAAAGATCAGGATCAGACCAGAAAAGCTCTCTTGGGGCTTCAAAAAAAAATTGTTATTCACAAATACTGTGTGAATAAAGTCTTTACAATTACAAAAATCCTTTGTAAGCCTGTGTCCCTTGCTGTTCTAGTTCATTGGGCCTGAATGAGACTAGAAGCCTAGAGTATTCAGCCCACAGAAGAGCTCTTAGGGTGCACGTGGAAGTGCCTTTGGACTCAGGAGGTGCCCTAAACTGGCTTTGAGGGTAGAGCATTTGAGCAGTGGTATCTCACAAGACGAAGGGCATCAGACAAAGGCATGAGTCTGGGGGTATGCTGAAGGTCCTAGAGCTGGAAACAATGACTAGATGCTTGCTAGGCCCCCCTGGATTTAACAGTATGAATGAAATGGGGGCTGACTGGGGCTGGGGCTGTCTGGGCCAGATGCTGACCCAGCTGGTGGGGAGGGGGGAAGAGGCAGGATAGAAATAACAGCAGGCATACTGCTGACCTGGGCTGCTGACAATGCAGCCACTGACACTGGCCTGTGCTGGGCTGCCCCCACTCCCCTGCCTCCTCGGGCACTCAAATGCCAAGTTATGCTTCTAGACTTGAGGACATGAGACTGAGTAATTGGGTCCATTTGGTACAGACGGCTGACCACACAGAGTGGCACAGGTTACACCATAATGCAGTTATTTGTGGTGTTCATGTATTTAATAAAGTTAATCACAGACTGGGACCATAAAGTATCTTTGTATTTTTCTCTTTTTACCTTATGTTGTCACTAGTCCCTTCATGTTATACTGGGAGGGGGTTGGGGGTGGGGAGGGAGAAAAGTGATAAGATACTGTTAGACATTACTTTTCTCACATATAAAAATGCTTTAAAGAAGGGAATGTCCATTTGTGAAAAGCAGAAAAAGATCAGCTAAACTCTGAGCATCTGAGTTACTCATCTTCAGGCAAGGATCATCTCCAGCTGGCATTAGCAAACTCATGTTGCAGTAACATCAGTCTACTCTACCGAACCAAAAGCAGCAATTTGTGGTTCTCCAGTGTCCCAGGATGAACCACTCCCAGCACCCCCACATGGACAATATACCATCCATAACGTTACTATGTCACACTGAAAGAGATCCAGGGAGAGCTGGGTAGTTGCCAGTAAGTGGGGAGCTATGGGAAGGAGGGGCAGGTAAACAGGGGGCCACTCAGGTGTCAGAAAGCCATGGGGGGGACTTGGCATCTCCTAGCCATGCTGCAGCTTACCAACCATCTAGTGGCAAGTCAGAGCTGTGCATGTTAGAGAGGATATTAATCATTAACAAGTAACTGCACAGGGCACAAGTTAACTTTAATACCGCCTAGCATTCCTGACAGTTAATATGTATAAACTGTAATTTATAACAACACCCATACAGTAATTAGCAGATTTACTTCAGGCCATGTTGCAGATTACATTTAGAACATGTTAACTGCATTGAGTAATCACGCTGTCATCTTTATTTTTCAGATAATCCCTTCCTTGCAAAGAAATTTAATATTCCTCACAAAACCTCAAACTATTTGACTTAACAAAAGTCATTGGAAATTGAAGCTAAACAATTCAAGGGTATTCATCCCCTCTACCAACTATTAAACATCACTGGTCTCCTGATGATGCCCTGGCTTTCTGCAATACCCATTACTTCACATTAAACACTTGCACTCAAAAATTCAGAGCAAAGCCTTATCTCTATTCAGGTTCTTTTACAATACCCATCATTATAATGTCTGATATGTATGGTCCCAAGTTATGAACTGGAAAAACAGACGTTATCCATGAAAGTAAAAGTATTTATGAAGAAGGACAGAGGCTATTTACTTTCTATTCTAAAAGTCCATTCTGCACACTATACATGACAAACTATTAAGATACATGTTAAAAGGCAAGGAACAATAAGCAGCAGCCATCAACTTTAAAACGCATGAAGGTTGGGTTCCTCTACTTATATTGCCTTGTTGACAAATTACCTATTATAGATTAAAGGTAATATTTTTCTCTTCTCCAGAGCCCTCCAACTGCAGATTATTGTAACAGGACTGGCCTCTGATGGCCACTGTGAAACCTCCTAGTGGCCAAACTACCTGTCTCACTCAGCTCCTGAGGGCGGGGCAGACTCCTGTCCAGCTTGCTACGCCTTGATATAAATTGTATAAATGTTGTGCCCCACTAACACTTGTGCCTGGCTAACCAATTGTGCCCTATTAGCCCTATCTGTGCCCTCAGGCAGTAACTCACCTTAGGGGCATTAATCATGGCTTCCAGACTCTTCCTAGTCATGCCCATGTCTCATGGATCTTACTCTCAATTCATTCACCACCCGGCCAGACCAGATTCTGCTTATTCTTCTTGGCCCTACCCATCTTGTTCTGCTCAGGCTTGGGCCCTAACCTGCCTTGCTCCACTCAGGCTTTGGTCCTTTTGGCCCTTAGCCACTTCTCACTGCTTGCACCTTTGGGGGCTATGCAGCAGAGTGCTTGGGGCACTCTGGGTTTCAAGCCCTGCGAACTGCCCCTTTATCTACAATCCAGTCCTCTGGTTAAACTGAAACAGAAATGCAAGCAAGCTACTTCAAACTAAAACATTTAAAGCCCCATCAGGGTCTCAATACTCTTTAAAAGCAATCTTCCCGCTCACTGGTTCTCTCTCAGCCCCATGGAGTACCTGTCCAGGCCTCCAGCTTTTACTCCTGGCAAGCCTGGGCTGGCAGAAGCTCATCTCACAGCAGAGTTCAGAGCCATACTGGTCACTCTGCCTCAGGCACCCAGGTTTACTACAATGCCCAAAAGCTTCCAGGGGAGTATAGGAAGGAACTGTAGTGTGAACTGCAACTCTCAGAGGTCTCCAGTGCACAGGAAGAATGAACTGCAACATAGACTACAACTCCCAGAAGGTGGCAGATAGCAGCAGAAAGTGGAAGGAGCAATATGGGAGTGTAGGTCATGTGGCAGTGTGGGAGACTCCTGGCCAGAGAGGTGGAAGGAGTGGTGGAGCTAGGACTGCAAGCTGCAGCCATGGGGCTCAGAGGTGGAGCCTGGGCAGATGGCAAGTAAGCATTTTATGGGACCACAGACTGGTTTGGAGCCCTCTGGAGTTGTGGGAAAGTTTAAGGTTCTCAAGTGTATGTATCATGGTTTCAGTGTTTTCTACTGGTTTCCTGTTTTTGGGCGACTTCACCACAGTGTCACTGTTTACTTCCTGTTGTTCAGATCCTACATGTATTTACTTTAATGTTAATGTTTATTTACTTGTGTCTGTCCCCCTTTCCTTAGCCCACTGGCTTGTGACCCCAATCCCCAGTATCCCCTACACAGAAGTAGGAACTTTTCTTGCCAGCTCCTGTTTGGTATATCCTCCTACCAACCTGGATCTCTATAGGCTTATTGGCCTAGTGCTCTGCAGCTGGCTCCCAGGTTTTTACAAGCAGCCCTTTAGCTCCCTGGCCGCCTACTTCCTTGCATCTAGCTGACAGTCAGCTGTCTGAGGACCTTGTATCCACCTTAAAGTAACTCCACCTTAAAGTATCCACCTTAACGGCAGCCTCTTGCGCCCTCTTACAATTACCATTCCACAAGAGGGATAAGTATTAGCTATTCTTATTTTACAGAAGGGGAAAACTTAAGTAGAATGAGGTTGTGCCTCACTTCATTCCAAAGTAGAAGTATAGAATTGAGTAATGTCTCCTGTCTCCCAACTCTGCCTTTATCCAGCCCCAAAATGAAAGCATTGGTTTTCATATTTTCTGCCAAAATAGTGAAACCAGAGACGCCTCTAATTCTTTATACTCAAGCACCTGCAATTCCATCCCAATTACAAATTAAATATTATTTACTTAAAACAGGTATCAAGGGCATTTTATTAAACAAAAACATAGCCAGAATGAAATCCAACTAGACCATGACCAATTATACAGCATTAATTAGTTTTATTGGCCCTAATAGCGGACTGAATGAGACATCTGTAACCTAAATTGCAAAACTAGTGCAAGTAATGAAATTGTTTTAAGAACTTGCAATTTTGTACAAAACAACTAAGCTCAAGGAAAAAAAAAAAGATAATGTAGACTTTTTGGGGGTCAATTTTGAAGGCTTTTCCTTTCACATTAAGTTTTATTCCTAAGAGAATACACCCAAGTCAGTAATTTCAAAAAGTATTTTTTTCCCAAATAGGCCAGCAAATGATGTGTAAACAATGGTCAGCAATCAGAACAACTCAAATGGGCCTATGGAATTCCATTACATGTCAAGAGTCACTTCAGGTTTTCATGATACTTTAAGGAAGAGCCAAAAAGAATGCATTATGTAGAGAGTTATAAATCATTTCTACTACTAATGGAAAGAAAGTATTTCATGCATTTAATAAACACACCATTTTTCTAGGACTAAGAATCAACACTCTATTATCTACATTGGACTTTTCACTCTGACTATATTTCTAGATTAATTATGATAAGATATAAGATCCAGGACCTGACAACTTACACTAGAGCTTTTCATAGTGGAATAATATTCAGTCACCCTAGGCTGCCCCTGCCTTTGAAATAGGTACTAAATTCCATTTTCTGTATTAGGCTCTTATCCAGCAAAATACAGAGACAACTACTGATGTAAAAGTGAGAAAAATGAGTATACTTAAACTGGAATGTTAGGAAAACAGACATATATATGTAGCAGTATTTTTTTTACAGTGTTCACTAAATCAGTATAATAAAACAAACACAATAAATATATATAGTAATATTTGTATTGTTTCTATTTTATCATTTTTGCTAAGAATGTACAATAAGATTATCCATTCTACCAGTTTACACAGTCAAAACAGAATACGGTATGTAATGATATAAAAAATAAATTACATGAAGCAGTGGACAATAAATCAGAAAAAATGCTCTCTCATTCTGGCCCTTCTTTAATGCAAGTATACCTCGGAGTATAGGACGGATTTGGAGTTGATAGAGAAAAGCCAAATTGTTTCTGTTAGTCTAGTATTTAATATTTCTTATTAATGGAAAACTCATTTTCCTCTTATTTCTCCACAAAAACCAAACATGACCACAAATAGTGACTTAAGGTATTCTTATTTCTCCCACAGGAACACAGTCTGTCCAAATATGGGGTCTATCACCACCTGCCCATGACAACTGCAAATCTCATTAGGCTGGATCACAGTTTAGCAGTGTCCTCTCATTGTTTGTGTTGGGGATAGGAGCCATACGGCCTAGGTCGTCTCTGGCCTGATGTCTTATAGCTGTTCTCTGGTGTTATCTTTCTCTCCTGCTACATCTTTGATCTTATTTAAAGTTGGGAGCTGGTTATGCTGGCTGATAGGTCCGGGCCTGTCCCTTGGAGGAATTTCTTCATGGGGCTCTCCCTTACTAGGGTGCTCTCTCACCCTTACTACATCCTAGATGTTATCTGATTTTTTATTTTGGACGATGACCCCTTGTCACAAGTATGGTGGCCAACAGGATGCCACCAGGATCCTGGTCAGGCCCTTGTAATTTATTCAGTAGAAGTCTATCAACGGCTCGATCCTATTTAGTCCACTGCTCATTCAGGGTTCATCTCCTTCTAGAAATTGACTAACAGCCTTCAAAAGTAAATCAACGTAAATTCATTCCCTTAGTTCCCTAATCATCTCAGAAGGTACATCAGGTGAAGTTGCTGCCTTCATTCAGGGTTTATCCCCCTCTATCAATTCATCTAGCCATCCCAAATGGAAATCAACTTAATAGATGAATTAACTCCTGGTTGGCTCTACTACCGCACTCACAGAAAGTTCAAGCTCCTGTGTATCTATGGGATAGATCACCCATCTTCTCAAGTATCTATGTCAGTCCAGGACTTCAATTCTTCTTCAGGCCAGCCACCTCGGTGTTCTGTCAGTGACCCTCATGTTCACTGGTAGTCCTCTAGTTACTCATGCCTGTCGTTGTGTACCCCTTCCCCACAGCTTGCTGCAGGATGGTGCAGACAGGACAGTTCTACAGCATCTTCCCTCCTTGGATGCTTCAATCTTTCCCCAGGTGCCCTTCTCTGGACTCTCCTCCTTGGATGCTTCAGTCTTTCCCCATGTGCTGCTCTGGACTTTCTCACCACCAATTCAGTTGAAGCACTGTGAAAATGCAGTGGGGAACTCCTGGCTCCAGCTGTGCTGCTTCTTTCATCTGAGGTAAATATGGGGCGATATCCAGGACCTCCTTTATGCCTGGCACCTCCCTTCACAATTTATAGTTTTTACTTCAGATAGGTTGTTTTATAGGCCACAGGGTGTTTTTAATGAGAGTGGTTCCCAGAGAACTGCTTTAATTAAAATGCCTTACCTTCATGTGTATTAAGTTCCCATGGGTTTAAAAATGTCCATGGGATGCTCTGTCTAAATCTCATTCAATGAGGTTTAGGTAAAGAGCCCCAGCAACCATTTTTAAACCTGTGGGGGCATATACACATAATGATGAGGTCATGGTGGGGCATACTAATTAGAACATGAACCAGCACATGCTTAGGCAGCCATGTTTTCTTAGATTTAGGTCTTATTTTTAATATAGGAAAAATATTAGGTCAGTGACTTTCAATATAGTTCCCAGGCTATTAGCAGAGTAATACAGAGGTTATGTATACTCTAAACTTTTAGCAATAAACAGGCACATTTTCTGCCACTTATCCAAGAGCTCTTACACAGATTGTGGCCATATACAGATGTTACATATCTGCTGGGGGGGAGGTGGGGGGGAAATCACTGTTCTCCCAATAGAAATTTCTAATGTACAGGCATTTATTCAGCTTTTTAAAGAGGAAAATGCATAGAGAACAGCTTCCCTGCACCCTAGTTTTGCTGCTTCTACCCCTACTTTAAAGTCTTAGCCCACATGTGAACTCATCACTACCTCAGACCCAAGGTGTCTTTTGGATACAAGTCCATTCCCACTTTCCTGATCTAAGAGAGTGTTAATGAGGTCCAATTTTGTGGACACAATGTAGTCTTATAGCTCCAGGATAATAAATATCCTGTTAACTGATGCAGGTATACGAAATTGTGAGAAACATGGTCTCTTACTTAGATGATAATTATCTTTCCTCCAGACAGTTTGAACTCAGATAATTTGAAAAACCCAGCAGAAGGATTATAAGATTAAGCATGGTTACTCACATGAAGTTGAGATGTAAATCTGAAATCCTTCATCACTTGCAATGAATAAAAATTCTCATGGTAGTTTTCTTATTAGTAAGGATACTTAGTTCCAGGCTAGAGTTAACTTTCAGTTCTTTCAATCTATCTATTGACCTTGTAGTTACAAAGACATAAGTTTATCTTCAGTTCCTCTGCTGTGCAGTGATACTATCAACGTTGTTGTCATATTCCATCCAGGAGCAATGCCTTTCAATAGCATGTAATTGATCAATGAGCGCATCTACATGTGTGCCAGATGGGGCAGTAATTGCACAGTCATTTAGTACTTGAGAAAGTACTAGACGACAGTGAAATAACTGCCGTTACTGTGCAGTCTTGGCACCGCATGATTCATTTCCAACACTACTGCGCAGTAGCAATGAGCGGAGGAAAATAGTAATAGATGCAAGGCAAAAAGTAATAAATATAACTTATGTTTATTTAGTTCTTTTCTCAAAATTATCCCAGATGCCTTTCATGGTTTGTGTGAGCTGATGCCATGTCACCATAGCTCAGTGACATAGTGTCTTGTGTAGACATGCCCAACATAAACTAGATTTGGAAACAGGGTGCTGCAGCACCCTATCTATTCATGCAGTAAGTCGATAGTCATCAATAGGACTCTTCACTGAGTAAGAAACCATTCCAGGAGATTACAGGATTTAGAATCTGTCCATAAAATAGCAGTGTGTCAGGAATCTGGGATAATTTTGAAAAAAGCATAAATAAGCATGAGTTATATGTGTTACGTTTTGCCTTATCACAGCCCTATAAAGCAAAGGGAACTAATATTTACAAAAGAAAGGCTTACTCATAGAAATGAAACTACTTTTTTTCAAATATACTTAAGGCCCAACCCTCAACCAAAAATAAAGTTGCTGGAATTAAACAATTTTCAATGCAAAAAGATATATAGATCTCTCCCTCCCCCTATCCTCATTAAAATCTAGATGTTATTATTATTATTATTATTCCCTTGTTTTAGAATGCAATTGTCTGAGCCTAATTATGTTCCTTATTAAATTAGTTGATTTACTCACCTTCTATTTTTAAATCCTATTTTCCCCAAAATATTGGAAGACATTTCATGCCACTGTGTCTTAAAAACTGTACTAAGATTAGGGTTTCAATGTAGATCTGAGCAAAGCAAAACTATGTCTCCTTCAGAGCCAATAAGAACAAGAATTCAGCCAAATGGTAGCACACTGTCAGATTTGAGATTTTCAGAACAAAATACTGACTTTTAAAAAGAGAAAGCTTCAAAATGTTCCCAGCCAGGATTGTATAAAAACTGCAAGCTGAGATACTCCAGGGTATAGGCCAGAATGATCTCTGGTTTCTAAAACTTTTAGCTGTATGGAAAAGAAATACATGTAGATAACCTGAATTATCCCGCTTACAGGATTGACAGACCAAATTTCTTTGATTTGAGACATTACATAAATAAAAGCAAGTAATCTAATCTAGTATTTGGCTGCATAAACCTAACCTAGAAGTGGTGCATGCAGGCATTTACTGCTAGCAGGAGCGGCATAAGCAGCCCAAAGTAAATTACTCCGGGAAGAAGAGGGGCTGGTGGGATCAGAGGGGCTGGTGGGTCTACAGAGGGATATCCAGGGGGCTAAAAATATCCCAGTCATGGTTGGGGTGGAGCAGGTAGGAACAGTATAGCTCTAGGACTCTGGTGAGTAGCTAGACCTTCCAGGCTCTGGGACTGTGCATACAGGCCTTAACTAGATTGGGTTAACCCTTCATAGATTAAGTTAATCCTTTCTTGATCTAAAGTTAGTTTACCTCCTGAGGTAAACTCACTCAGATCAGGTTTTCAGTTTTGGGGGGCAATTGCTTGCACAAGCAGGAATTTAGATTGATTTAAACTTGTGTATCCTGGGTACACCCAGGGGTGTGCCCTGTCTGCAAGTGGAAGGGATGAGGTGGTCAGGCAAGAGTGCTGTGAGAAGGGCCTGCCACTGGGGAGCAGTTTTTTCTTTTCTCTCTTGAGCCTGGCCAGGACAAAACACATTTATTGCTATACAAAAATGAATATGAATAAGAAGAGCTTCCCAAGGAAGCTCTTTGAGAAGATTATCAAGGAGCACACCTGTGAAGGGTCAGCAGCAGGGATGATGCTCAGGGGCAACCATCACGGTTTCATTAGGGGAAGGTCCTGTCAGACCAACCCGATTGCCTTCTATGTTCAGGTCACAAAATCATGGGACGCAGGTGTTGTGGTGGATGGAGTCTTTCTGGACTTTATGAAGACCTTTGACACTGTCTCCTACCCTATTCTTATTAAAAAGCTAGGCAACTGTGGCATTGATGCCTACAAAGCAAATTGGCTCAGGGGTCACTCAGAGGGTGCTGGTGGACAGGTCATATTCAACCTGGAGGGATGTGAACACTGGAGTCCCCCAGGGCTCGGTCCTTGGGCCAGCACTGTTGAATTTCTTTATTAGCAACTAGATGAGGGGGTGAAAAGCACCCTTTTAAAATTTGCAGATGACACTAAGATTTGGGGTGAGGTGGGCACGCTAGAAGGGAGAGACAGGATACAGCTGGACCTGGACAGGTTACAGGGATGAGCAAATGAGAATAGGATGGGATTCAATATTGACATGTGCAGGGTGCTGCCCTTGGGCAGTAAGAACCAGCAGCATACCTATAGGCTGGGGAACTCTTTTCAAAAGTACAGTGGCAGAAAGAGATCTTGGAGTCATTAATTAATTTCAAGATGATCATGGGCCACCAATGCAAGGACACAGTCAGTAGGGCTAACCGCATCTTGTTGTGCATGCACTGATGGATCACAAGTAGGGCCAAGGAGGTGATCCTCCCCCTCTATGAGACACTGGTCAGGCCATAGCTGGAGTACTGCATCCAGTTCTGGCCACTGCACTTCAGGAGGGATGTAGACAGCATGGAGAGGGTCCAGAGGAGGGCCACTCGCATGATCAGGGGACAGCAGGGCAGACCCTATGAGGAGAAGCTATGGGCTCTGAACCTGTTCAGCCTTCACAAGAGAAGGCTGTGAGGGGACCTGGTGGCCATCTATACACTTACTAAAGGGAACCAGCAGGGAATGGGAGAGAACCTGTTCCCCCAAGTGCCTCCTGGAGTAACAAGGAATAACAGCCACAAGTTGTTAGAACATAGGTTCAGACTAGACATTAGAAAGCACTACTTCACAGTCAGGGCAGCTAGGATCTGGAACCAAGGGAAGTGGTGTTGGCTCCTATCTTGGGGGTCTTTAAGAGGAGGCTTGATGATTTCCTAGCTGGGGTCATTTGAGCCCAGTTCTGTCTCCAAGGCAGGCGGTAGGACTAGAAAATCTGCAAGGTCCCTTCTGACGCTATATCTATAAATCTAAGAGACATTAAATATTTACAATAGAATTAGTATGTGACACCATATACAATAACCTGCAGTCAACACATTGCACCACTTCAAGGGACTACAAAACATAGAACAGGTGATGCACAGTGCAGGCAGTAGTTAACCCCCCTGCACAGATGAATATTAAACCACCCTGGAACAGGTAAGTCAAGGCATCAGCTCAATAAACACATAAACATCAACTCAGATAAACCCAGGTAGACCAAGGTAGCAATGCAATAGACATACACAGGCAACAATACAGGAAGTTTAAATAATAGACAGTAAACATATATAGGTAATAAAGATGGGTAAACCCATATAAACCCCCTTAAGGAGTACCCATAACTATATTAACATCTGCAGTACAAAACAAACAAATCACAAAATATGGGGTGTACTCAGCACCCCACAGGGAGTTCCCTGGAGCCCCTCCCCTTTAGGGACCTGGGATGTGGACATGCCCCACCCTACAATGGAAACAGGTGGAGACTGCAGACCCTCCTCTCCCATGCCCGCCTCCCCTGTGGGATCCGCTTCCCAGCAACTCGCACGCCTGCTCTGAAGCAGATATGGTTCACCCCCCAGTGGCTAGTCCCTCAAGGGCCTTGCTCTGGTGGTGCCTCTGGCTCCCCTTGATGGCCTGGTGCCCTGCACTGGGCACCCAGGGTGCTCCTACAGGACTCAAGTCTGGCTCCGGTTTCTTGGCCCCATGCCAGGAGTCTTTTCCCTTCCCAGCCCCTCTTCTGGGCACCAGGCTTCTTTTAGTTTAATGCCAAGCCACACTGCAGGGCTCCAGTTACCTGACCTAGAGCCAGGGCTAACTTGAGAGGCCTTGAACTGCTCCCAGGGCCTGCTCTCCATGCACTAACCTGTGTACTGTGTGGGGTCCATGCAGCCTTGAGCTGCTCCCAGGGCTGGCTCTCCATGTGCTAATCCATGCACCACCCACCCAGCTGCTTGCTCAAGCTGCCTCGAGCAGCTCCCAGAGCCCGAGTGCCATGCACCGATCCGCACACTCTCGAGGCTTAGGCAGGGTCCTGATGACCGTCTTCTCCAGAGCTCCTCTCTTCTTGCCGTTCCTTGCCATGTCTGCCCCCAGCATGCCGAACATGTTCTCCTTTGATACTGTGCCATGCTGCAGTCCACAATCCAGTTTGGATGCTTCTTTCCCTCTCCCTTGGGTAAAAGGCAGTGCCTGCTTTCCCCAGCACTTTAGAAAACCAAGTTATCTATTTAGCTATCTAAATTTAGTAGACTAATTCTATTTTATGCTGAAAGTTTTTAAACCTCTGCCTGAGCAAATGTCCTCAAAGTACTGAGCATGGCTGTTTAAATTTATTTTCAAACATAATAAGTCAGTCAAAATAACATTTATTAAACAAAGAGAAATACTTAAAGATGAATGGAAGGTGACAAAATAGGGAGGGAATACTACCTATTCAGTATACAAATCAGAACGGGAGACAACAGATGAGTAAGTAACAGATTTATTATGTAGATACATTTCTTTTGTGTCTGGGGCTTAGGTGAGAGAATTATTATCCAGCACACACAAATAGGCAGTTATATTACTTAATGAATGAATGAATGATAGGATTGCACATTCTTTATAAAGTCAGGTAGTTTACCTAAATTCATGTCAGTTTTGAAGTATAATTATTCATTAATCCTTAATATTTGCAATCAAAGGGTAATCAGGCCAAGTCCATGAAAAACATAGCCACAACAGGCTATTGCATGGTTAGGCTGACATCAATTTTTAGAAGCAATTATACAAATAATCAGTAGCATAACTGAGGGAGAGTGACTGGGACAGCAGCCCCAAGAGCTGTCTTTGTGGGATGTGGGGGAGTTTCCATGACCACAGTAGCAGCTGAATGTAGTACTGTGATCAGCACCACAAAAGCTGCCACTTCTACAAACATTGCATGGTTACCCAGGTGCAAAGCAACCCAGCTATGCCTTTAGAAATAATGTGGCCAGTGAGGACACACTTTTTAAAACTTCATGTGATCAGAATCAGCTTAGGCTAATAACAGAGATTTGTAGTCAATAATAATGGGATGGAGAGCCACTTGGCTCCCTCTTGCTTAGCACCTAGTCTAGGGACAGAAGTTACACAAACTGATTTTAAGTGATCTGAAACTGGTTTAAATAAAGCTGTAACAGAACAGAAGTTCAGTGTACATAAACCAGTTTAAAAATGGCTGAAACTGGTGTAAGATAAACCTGGATGAATGTAGAATTAGACTTAACTGATTTAGGTCAAACTGGATATGGAACTTGTCCCAGACCACTTCCTGGTTCAAGTTAAAAATTACAGTCCCCCAGCATCCCAGGATGCTTTGCAACCCTTCTCCAGCAGATCAGGGTTGCCCCTGCCCCTCTCCTTCCTAGCCAGAGCAGTGAGGGCTGGCTGACCAGGGGTGGAAGTGGGAAACCTGACTGGGGCTGGAGCAGCCACTGTGCAAATTGTGGGGGAGAGAGAAGTCCCTGCCAGCATCTGCTTAGGGAATATGGGGAAAATAAGAGACCACATGAAATCAGTCCCATGCAGGTGAGGGTACTCTTAGAATATTTGGATGTTTTCAAGCCTGCTGGGCCAGATGACCTGCATCTGAAAGAACTGACAGAGATAAGACTATTCTCGTTCAAGCTTTTATGAATTCGATGCCACTAACCTTTTTCCCCCACCCACCCCATCCTCAGCTTGGCAGGGGCTGCCCTCCCTCCACCTTGAGTGGGGAGGGAGAGTGGAGGGGATATAAATCCCCACTCTCCAGCATGCTAGCTCTCCTGCCCAGGCAGACCCACTTTGGGGTCCTGTGTAGGCTAGGGAGGGGATTTAAAACCCACTCTCCAGGGCATGGTCATTACAGCTGTGTGAAACACCATTGTTTAATTTCAACATCCATTTCACCATTTCATTTAGTCCTTTTGTTGAAACTCTTTCGCTGTTTTGATGTTTCACCCATAGGCTATAATGGGGAATCATGAAAATGCCTAAAACAGTGTCATTTTTTGCCTGATTCAGATGCAAATTGCAGGGATGGTAGCCCCTTCTGAGGCTACCAAGTTTCAAGGAGATATGTATGGGGGTTTCTTGTAAATTGCACCACACTGTCTCAAAAGCGAAAACTTGCAGGCAGCAGCCTCCTGTCATCCGGCGCACAGATCCTGGGCCTCACACCTCTGGGAAGGCTGCGGAGCTGTAACTCCCACCACCGGACTGAGTTCCATGGGGCTGCAGAGCTGTTTGGAGCTCAGCCCGGTGGAGGGAGGCAGAGCACAGCTCCAGTGGTAAACAGAGCTAAGCCTTCTGGAGGGGGTCAGCCATCCAGGAGTGAGGGTCTGGGGGGCTGACAATACCCTGTTAGGGTCAGGGGTAAGGCAGAGCACAGCTCCAGTGCTGTGCTCTGCCTCCCTCCACCGGGCTGAGCTCCATGGCTGGCAGAGCTCATCACAGCGTAGCCTTGCGGTGGGAGGCAGGCAGAGTTGGTGTTGCACTCCAACCAGTTCTGTCAGACCCTCTGAGTTCAGCCTGGCAACGAGAACTGGGGAGCAGCAGGGCTGTGCTCCCTGCTAGGCTGAGCTACATGGGGCTGTGGAGCCACTTGGAGCACAGCCCTGGCTTTCCCCTGTTTTCCACCACTGGGCTGCTTCAAAACTTAAAACATTTAGAAACATTTGAAACATTTTGAGTGCCCTCATTTCATTTTGAAGCCGTTTCAGTGCTTTGTGTTTAGTTTCAATTTTGCCAGTGTTTCGAGTTCAAAACATGTCAAAACAGCTTCCAAATGAAACAGTCGGTGAAATTTTGCACAGCTCTAATGGCCATGCTGTCCCCTCCAGTGGAGAGCTGGGAGACAAAACCCTGGCAGGACCTGCCCTTCCCTCCAACTCTTGTGGGGAGAAGGGTGGCAGAAGCCTGGTAGCATGTGCCCCCCCCAACCCAGTTGGGGTCCTGTGCAGGCCTGAGAAGGGGTATAACTCTCCTTACCCCACTCAGCCAGCATGCTGGCCCAGAGCCAGGGCATGGCTATTCCCACCCTCACTCTCCCCTCAAGCAGGGAGAGGGCAGAAGCCTGGCTGGGGTTTCATACAGGACAGAGTGGGGGGTTTAAAGTGCCCCAGGAATGGCTCCCTGACCTTGGAGTGCTACCCCAAGCTGGGGCCTGGATGCACCCCCTCCATTTGAGCAAAGGGGAGTAGGGGAGCATTGAAGGTTCAATCCCTTCCCTATGGTAGTGGCTGGCAGGCTGGGAGGCATGCTGTAATGCCCCTGGCTTCTGGCTTAAGCCACTAATAGCATGTAGCTGCACTTTCTGAATCAAAAGTGAATGTCTGTTCACTTGCTTCTGGGTTTAATCTCTGCAATCTAGACTAACCTGCCAAAACTGAATCAATTCAGCCTCAGGCTTTTTGACTGTCTATATACTTAGCCCTAAAGGTAAATTTGTACAGAATTTAGCAACACTTCTAGTAATATAGCCCCTAACCTAAAAATTACAAAAATACAAATACTTTAAAAAAAAATGAAGTTTCAAGAACAGAAATAGGATGAATTTTTTTCATTACCTCAGTCCTACAGAACTAGAAATAAAGGCTTTACCAATAGTGATCAATGTAATTGACCAGTGTAAAGTCATGCTAGTATATTGTTATGCAACATTATCTTGTAATCTGTAAATATAAGAGCTGGCGTTTCTCTCTTTACATCATGATAATAATAGCACTCACTTCCTATCTACAATTGGATTGTCCCCTGTATTATCATTTCTACCTTTGTTCAAAACTATAAGTATTTCTTTTCAGGTTGGAAGATAAAGCCATTACAGTGAATTCTGTAAGGTTAGATAAGCAAAAGGAATAAATGGAAAATATATGCTACTAGTCTAGTTACAGTTTAGTTTTGAGGAAAGTAAAATGTCCTAGGGAAGAAATTTCTGTAATCTCAGTGCCTGCATTTCAAACGTTCACATATTTTTGTTCTTTTGTGGATTTCTCCTTTTGTCCCTGAAGTATTTATGGAAGATGGGGGTGGGAAGGAAGGAGGAAGCAAAGAAGGAGGAGACAAAATGCTTTGAATGCGAAATTAGTTCAGACTTTTCTAGCTAATATTGGCTGTTACTGTGATTTTAAAGACAGTCTTGTTGTTTACATTTTTTTTGTCATGCAGACAGTTTATTCCTCATGAAATTTAGGACTTCGCTACAAATCAATATTTATCCAAGAGTCTCTGTCTCTTAGTAAATATTATTAGCTTATACTTTAAGCATGAATTATTTTATAGACACTCTGAATACATTTCTCTTTGTATATATTACATTATGTACATATCCTAGATCTAGCTCAAAATATTTAGTAATAACACTGCCACCTTTAATATCAGATTAAGCAATGTTTATGAAATTCTGGTCTAAAACCCAGTGCAATGTTACCCCAAAATTGTGCAGATTGCAACAGAAAGCTGCTTTATTAAAATTAGACATTATAGAGGCTATGATTTAGCTAATAAAGAGTGATATCATTAAGCATTTCTTCAGGATATATTTCACTATGGAATGTAAGTGTCAGTGTTGTGATCCTTTTTAGTTCATCAAAAAACAGATGTTTTGATGGGGAGTGCTAACGTTAAATTTCCCCAAGCATAAAAGCAGGAGAACAAGCACTGTGGTCCTTAGTAGAGAGTCTCAGTGTCTGGACTAAAGTGTAGGATTAAAGCTCAGTATCCCCAACACTGGGTAGAGTTACTTTAAAAATATCTTGACGACAAAAAAAATCGGGGCTTTTGACTAGGGGAAGGAATATGTACCATTTAAGTAAGGATTTCAGTTAATTGATAAGACTCAAAGTTCTTCAAGTGATGATCAGGAAGAAAATTCTATTAAGTAGTATGCACATTTTTAGTTCATAGGAATGATGTGGGAAACAGTTTCCAGACATTTAAAAGTAATTTTTTTTAACCTCATTGGTATGATGCTTGAATTTTATAAGGGTACTTTGTCCCCAAACACTGACCCCTAGGAACATTTTATGCAGCTAGCATAAGTCATGGACCTTTTTCCAAAGCACAACTTTTAAATTAAAGTATAAACCAAGTTTCAGTATATATGGGAGAGGAAAAATAAAACTGCTGAAAGTTTTAGGAAATAGTTTTATAAATGGCCCTTCAAGTCTGCCTCTTGGATTTTCATTCAGAAACTCTTTAGGGCAAAAACCTAGGCTTTTACTTAAGAATAACTGATGTATAATCTTACCAGGTTGTCTTTAGATACACCAAGCCAACTCTAACCTTAAGCAGCTTGCTGAAAGTGGTGAAAACTTAACTGAATCAGTATGATTCAAAGCAATGAGCCAAAGCAATGACCAAAAGGATGGCACGTTTTTGGTGGTACTAAAAGATAGTAAAGATTTTCCTGTCTTCCTTAGTAAATCTTCAAGAAGGAAGGGAAAGACTATGACAACTATTTCAGAGATTATAATAATTCAACTGAGGCAAGAATTTCTATGTTATAGGATGCTGCATTCAATCTTATTCTCGTCAAAATCAATGAGATCATTTCAAGACATAGTGGATCAAGCCCTGTCAACAAATGCCACCCTCATCCCCAAACCTCCCCAAACATTCAGAATTAAAAATTGCCAAAAGAGCCCTCTTATAAAAGGATAAATGAGATAATCATGAAAGAAAACTGATCAGAGAAGAGAATGAAGATATTTTTTAGGTTCACCAAGTGCCTGAGTAATTAGGACTTTTGCATCTTGGCTTGGTAATTTCAGCAGACTTTTACAAGATAATTTCTCTTGTTGAGATTTGTATCAATGTATTGTTCCTGGAGACCTTTGGTCTGTGTAAGAAGGGTGCTTAGCCTGCAGAGGACTGAAACCCAGCTCCAGTTAGGTAGTCTGGAAGATGCCTGGCTGGAAGATTGGGACCAAGCTACAGCTGATGGGGGTGGAGCTAGACACAGGGGTAAGAAGGTCCAGGAGCAGAGAAGAGTGTGCATGGTGGGTGGGTTTTGTTTGTTTGCACACTTGCTCGTCTTGTCTTTTACTATGGGGACAGAGTTGCCCATGTAAAACAAACCAGATAGAAACTAAGAACACAGAGCTGATTGTTTTTCATAAGGAAGCTGGGTCTGTGACAGCTTACAGTCTGGTTCAGAAGCCATCCCCAAACTAATATCTGTCCAGTTCCTTGACAGTACAAAATGGTTGTCTGGACTCTTCTGAAAATATATTGTAACTCAGTGGTCTCCAAACTTTTTTGATTGTGCACCCCTATCAGTAAAAAAAAATTGAGCACGCACCCCCAATATATGTTTATTTATATAAACAGAAGTTCTAATATTTTCTTCCTGCAGCCCAATGGATCATCTTGCGCACCCCCGGCATGCACTTTGAAGACCACTGTTGTAACCAATGTTATACTTCTTTTTCAAAAATACATTTACAAATCTATAACTGCTACTTCTTTTCCTGCCAGAACACTTTAATGAAAAAATGCTTATTTAGATTTCAGTATTTCCTCTGAAATATTACCCACAATTTTTTATCTCCTTGTTGAAGTTTACTAGTAATTCCAATAGTTCCTTTATTAGCTTGTGATGTCCTGAGCCATTTCAGAAAATGTAGCAGCCTGAGTTTTGTCACAGTGATCATTTCAGCATGATGCAACTGAGAAGTCAGGGACTAGTGACTTCTTAACACTGAGCCTTCATTTGAACTTTTGCTCAAAGTGGGTTGTTTTTTTTATCACCTTCTTGAACTGAAGAGTCCTTTCTTTTCATATCCTTGTGACAAGGTATTTAGCAGAATTCAAAAGTTTGTTAGATTCTGACAGGCCAAACCACAAGTGCTTCAATGATGTACCGTGGGTCTCCGGTGCACAATGCTTGCATTTGTGCTCCTCCCCCACCCCCCACCCTTCTTGTAGCAGTAATTGGAGTCACATCACATGATAAGAACTTTGAAGGGCCTGGCCAGCGCTCCCCTCCCCCCTGTTGGTCTGCCACTGCTTCTGCTATGGCCTCTGTAACAGGGGTCTCGGGCAGAACCCCTGTTACTAAGGGAAATCCTAGGCACAGGTGAGTAGGGAAGCTGGGACCCAGCAAGGGGAAGATTCATACACTGAGAGAAGATTAGGGTGATAATGGCTACTGCTGTACATAAAAGGCAGGGCTAGGGATCAAACAGTTGCCCTTGGGGCAATGAAGAGAAGGAGAACAATTACCATGGATCTGGCAAAGCACAGAAGATGCTGCGAATGGGAACACGTGAAACAGACCCCAGACTTGTGAGATAAGGGGATGCTTACTGAAGGGACAGTGGTCAGTGGCGAGCTGGCAGAATTCCAGGGAGGCAGAAAATGCAGTCCCCTGGAGGAGAATCCCCTGGGACATTCAACTTGCGACCAAAGCAATTGGGAGACAGCTGCGATCAGAGAAGGAGTGGCAAAGAAGCTCCCGTTAGAGGTCAGGGGCCAGCAGCCAACTGACAAGATCCCAGGGGGGATTGAGGAGCATGACCCCGGAGAAAAGGTCCCAGAGACAACCAGCTCTCAGCTGGAGCAATGGAAACACCTCCACAACCAGCACCACAGCAGCAGGGAAGCTGCAATCAACTAAGCCGTGATCCAGCCATTCCAACGTTAATGATGCAATTAGCGCAGGCTTCCACATTGTAACCAGTTCAGTAAAATAGGCAGTTGGTGAAACCATCACCTGGGTGGTCTGGTGCTTCCCACCACTCCCTTCAGGGATTAACATCGTATCTTTTTCCATCCCCTTGGTCATGACAGGAGAATCCTGAGGTAAAGAGGGGGCAGAGAGCAGATGCCCACCTACAAAGTGGTACACTGGCTGGGAAACGATCGCCACACAGGAACATCAGAGACCATGGAGTTCATGGACATCCAGACCCCAGTTGACTGGCAGCAGCCCCATAATATTACCCTCTGACTGCTGCAGGGCCAACAGATGCAACCGGAGGAGATAGTCTGAGTATGGACACAGGAAGCTGAGGCCAGAGTCAGGCTTCTCTCTCAACAACAGCACCTAATCGAGAACATTGAAGCCCAACCACCTTCCCTGGGGAGGGAGAGCGAAGGCTCCCAGTTTCCCAGGATGAACCCCCAGGATGATGTGGAGGCCTATCTAGAGGCCTTCAAGAGAACAGCTGCAGCTTATAAATAGGACCCAAGCAGTTGGGCCATAGGCTTGCATGGGGCTCATTGGCCCCATGCAAGCAACCTACCAGGCTCTCATGCGAATAGAGGGCCAAGACTATAGAAGGTAAAGGAGACCACCTTGAGATATCACCAGAGACATACTGACAGAAGTTCCAGGCCTGTAAAGGGACAGAGGGTCTATGCCCCGCCTGCTTGCTCAGACCCTGAGGGATCTGGTGGAGCAATGGCTCCAACCGGACACCAGGTCCATAGAGGTGGTTGACCATATTGTACTAGAACAGTTCCTGACTGATCTTGGGGACAACACTCAATGCTGGGTAAGGCGGCATCAGTCAAAGATGGTAGAAGAGTCCTTGTGCTTGGCTGAAGACTACGTTGCAGCTGAAGCAGAGGGAGAGGGCCCCAGGAAGGAGCATTCAGGAGGGACTGGTATGGGTCAGTGCTTGGAGGGCCCTAGCAAAGGAAGAAGAGGTGAAGTGGCCAGAAGAGGAGAGGTGGCCGAGAGTCCAGGGGCTGGGTTGTCAAGGACATAATATGCTATTGGTGTGGTGAAAAGGGACATGTGTCTAGATTCTGTCTGCACAGATCCCAAGCAGAGGCAACAATGGAGAGTCCTCATGAAGAAAAAATAGAGACTGTAGTTTCGGGTGACACAAGGGACCTGGACAACAGAATAAGCTGGTAGTCGAGGTTTGAGGGGGAGACACCATCATCCCTGTGGTCGTTGACATTGGCTGCTCCCAGTCCATGACAAGGGCAGACCTGGTACCCGCACAACTAGGAAGCCCAGATTCACCTGTGAGCATGGTCTGCATACATGGGAGCTTATACGCTTACAAGAGAAGACAACTCTGGCTGTCAGTGATAGGCCACATCGAAGAGGTTGCAGTGAGATTAGCAGAGACCCATCCCTGCCCCATGCTTCTGGGAGTTGATTGGCCACACCTGAAGGAAGTAGTCTCCCAGGTCCTAAGAAGCAGCAGCAGCAGAGAATGGCGGAGCAATTCAGAAGCAGTATGCTTTGGAATCCCTGAAGATGACAGGAGGGACCTGGACCTGGAACAGATTATTGGCGATGGTTACTGCTGAGAGGAACAAAAGCAAAGAGCCCCTGTTCTGGAATATATGTTAGACTCTGTGTAAGGGGGCCAGGACCCTGAGGGGCCCGGCCCGAGCGGGGAAGCCCGGAGTTCCGCCCCGCTTCCGGGTCCGGGCCTGGAAGCCGGGCGGGGAACTTAAGGTTTCCCGGAACTGGAACCGCGCCAATGCGGGACCGGCGCGGGGAGATAAAAAGGAACCGCCTACCCTGAGCAGGGGAGGACGGAGGCTCCGGCGGGAGCCTGCCCCGGGAGCTGCGGAGCCGGGAGCGGCGAGACCAGGA
>NW_017728931.1:70812060-70820175 GCF_001723895.1 Crocodylus porosus | reverse complement strand
CATCCGGGGAGCAGGGTCCCACGGTAAGTGGCACACCCCCATCCCCTTACACTCTGCTGTCCAGACAAGAGAGAGAGGTGGTAGACTCCGAGAAGGCAAAATTGAGCCCCTGTTTTGAGGTAAGGATGGGCATCCTGTACTGGGTGGAAGATCAGAAAGAGGGGTGTGAGAACCAGCAGGTACTAATCCAGCAGAAATACTGGGGTGATCTGCTATGGGTAGCCTATTCCCTTCCAATGGGAGGACACCTGGAGAGGGACAAGACTGAAAACTAGGTTGAAGCGACGGGTCTTCTATCCCGGTCTCTACAAAATGGTCGATAGATTTTGTGCAGAATGTCCTGAATGTCAAAAAACAGAGGGGCTAAGACCACCCAAAGCCTCATTGATACTGCTGGCGTTGATGGGGCGACCATTTGATAGGATTGCCATGGACATGGCGGGACCTTTTCCCCAGAACCAGACAGGTTGTCAAGTGATCATCAGTTATGCCACCTGGTTCCCTGAAGGTATCCCCTTGCACTCAATGACTGCCCCTGTGATAGCCAGTGCACTCATGAGATGAATTGCATGGGTCAGGATCCCTTGGGAGATTCTCACAGATCAGGACAAAAATTTCTCCAGGATTCTGTGAGGGGTATGTAACACACTGAAAATCAAACAACTCAGGACCTCCATCTACTGTCCCCAGATGGATGGACTAGTGGAGCACTTCAAAATTGGACACTAAAGGGGATGATACGGGCATGCATATGGGGTGACCCTCGGGGATGGGATGCGATGATTCTCCCCCTTATGTTTGCAATCAGGGAAGTTTCCCAAGCATCCACTGGTTACACACCATTCGAGTTGGTCTTTGGCCGTGATCTGTGAGGGATGGGGAACCGTACTGGGAGGCAGCAACACCACCACAGGCCAAGACCCATTTTCAAGACAAGTTAAAGAGGGCCCTGGTGATACCTCAAGAAAATCTAGGACAGAGATAAGAAAAACAGAAACAACACTATGACATGAACTGTGGAAAGAGAACTGAAGGCAGGAGACTGGGTGCTAGTTCTACTACCCAATAGTGCACACAAGTTATTAGCTTGATGACAGGGTCCATTCCAAGTAACCAGGCATATGGGACCAGTCAATTACGAGGTACTTTGGACAAAGCCCACTAAGAGGAAACAAAACTATCACATTAACTTATTGAAGAAGTGGCGCCAAAAGGGAGGGGTGGATGATACAGGACCCAGTTGAGTGTGAGGACTTAGGAGACAAAGAACCTCAGAAGCTGGAGGAGGCCTCACCGAGACCTGAGGTAGATAGCTGACTCGACCCCGAACACCAAAAGACTTAAGGCCCTAATAACAGAGTATTGCGATGTATTCTTTGAAACCCCAGGGGAAGCATGAGGGGTAGTACATCACATCCAGACTCCACATGGACAGATTGTACTCAATCATTGGAGGAGATACCTGTGGCCCACAGTCAAGCAAGAAATTGATGTGATGAAAAAGTTGAGTATCATCAAGGAGTCCCACAGCCCTTGGATAAGCCCAGTGGTGGTGACCCCAAAGACTGATGCAGCCATAAGATTGTGTATTGATTATCAAAAGGTAAACAAAATAGCAACGTTTTATGCTTTTCTGATGCTTCAGGTAGAGGACATGCTGGAGGTCGGCCAAGCCAAATACAAGCTGTGATCCAGCCATTCCTACATTAATGATGCAATTAGCGCGGGCTTCCACATTGTAACCAGTTCAATAAAATAGGCACTTGGTGAATTGACCAGCTGGGTGGTCTGGTGCTTCTCACCCCTCCCCTCAGGGATTAACATCATATCTTTTTCCCCATCTCCTTAGTCGAGGCAGGTGAGTCCTGAGGTAGAGGGGGGGTTGACAGCAGATGCCCACCTATAGCCTCAAACTTGCAATCCCTGGGCTATCAACCATACACCTTAGCTCCTTCACTCCCTCGCCCCTATCTAAAAGGTAAAATTGCAACAAAAATAGGATAATCAAACATTCCACTGTTATCAGAAGACTTTTCCTGACATTTGTTCCCTCTGTCTGCATTAAGGGTAACAAAAATTATGATATATTTAATTAGAAATCCCCCCTCCCACACGTGTGTGTGTCTGCATGTATAGTGGAAAAGAATGTTGGTATGTCTTTTTTGTCAGATTATTGATGTTGTGAAGAAAAAGGAAGCGGCTGGCGTGGATTTTCCCCATCCTTCTATCCCACGCCACAGGGAGAGTGATGCTGGCTCTGATGCAGTGATCTGGCAGCAGTGGGAGCCTGCCAAATCAACAAGAGGAGGGGATGGGGCCTGGAGGGGGAGTGGGCTGAAAGAGGGGAGATGCAGTGTGCATTAAGGAGGGAAGGATCAGGAAGCAGGGAGGAGGTGGTGCAGAAGGAGAAGGGGAATAGGAGAGAAGGACCTGGGAGCAGCTCGCCAGGAAGGCAGGTCCATAGGAAGCCTCTAAGTACGCAAAGAGCAAGCAGTGAGCTGGGAGGCAGAGGGCAGACATCACTGCCATAGCCAGAAGAGCCCGTGGAGACAGTTGGGAAGCCACATGTGGCTTGCTCTTGCAGCACAGACAGCTGTGCACCTTGGTGAAGACTGGCTGGGAAGTCACAAGTGGCTCACCCAGAAAGCTGAGCCTGCTGTGCACCCCAGTGAAAAGTGGAGGAGGGCCCAGAGCCCCAGTGAGATGGGCATCATTGGAGTCCAGAGGTACCAGGTGGGGAAGATTGGGGCAGGATCTGGGAGGAGATGAAAGATTAGGCAGGAAAGCCCCAGGTGACCCAGAGAAGGGCCTGAGTCCCAGAGCAAGAAACCAGGGGGAAAAAGTGGCTCCTTAGGAGGGTTGCGGCCACAGGGAACAGGTAGTGTTCAAAGCCTCAGTCAGAATTGAGACTGGGAGTGAGCGCCAAAACGGGTGGCTACCCAGAAAAGACATGGGTGAGACTAAAAGGGGACACGACTAAGTGCTGAAGAGCCCTCACAACTCAGATGGCAACAAGAACCTGGCAGCCACCAGGATTCCAATGGAGGCTGGCCAATTAAGCTTTGACATCCTAGTTTCAGTTATTATTTAAAGAACTGTTATATGCAAAGTGGCAATGAGGTTAGTTGCAAGGACAGTTACAGAAGTCAAAGAACAACTGATAAGCTGATGGCTGGTGGGCAGCCTGTGACAACAATGGGCAGTGTGGGTGAGAGATTATTGTCCAACACAGCTGACTCTTAGGCAACAATGATAGTTCCAGTCCTGGATGTGTGTAAGGGTGGGGTAAAGGGGACATTGGAGTCCCATGAAGAAACAAAAGAGTGACACCTTATAGGATCATCTGCACAGACTCTCAGGAGAAGATCAAGATGTGGCAGGTGAGAAAGAATGAACAACAGGATATGCAGATAATGCTATTTACAAGGTCTCACCCTGACATCTCAAGGGGGTAAAATACCAAGTAAGAGGACACCAAAATCCTATAACACCTAGCAGCAACAGATGTAATCATCATATGGTTGCTTTAGCTTGGAGATAACCATTCAGTAGAGTTTGTATCTGCAAGAAAATCTGACTTAATACTGTCTTTTTCCTCATAAAACTGCAAAGGGAGAGCGATAGAGAAAGTGTATATTTATATTAAATAGTGTTATATATAGTATAATATATACTATACGTCTTCCTTTCCTTGAGAAAAATTTAAAAGCAATTGGAAAATAAAATAATATGATGATATATAAAGGCAGAATAATGGTAGAAAGTCTTCTAATTTATTACTTGCCAGTGCCTATCCAATACAGGCTTATAATAAAAGTATGAGGATAGTTTACATTTTCTTAATAGTAAAAACTTAGATTAGGTTCTATGGGAAACTGAAAAACTTCCCTGCAGAGGTCAATGTAAAAAGCAGAAATGCTTATTTTATCTTCAGCTTAGTCATCTTTAATTTAATTCAGGTTCTTTTACAATTTCAGATATTCTTAAGAATTCTGGAGCTAGTGTCTTACTATTTACTTTTACCATTAACTGCCCCATTTAAAAGTGTAACTTTATAGAATGGCTTATCATGCTAGAGATGATTTCAAATGACAAACCTCAGCAGACATTAGAGCCATTTCATGAGTATTTCAATACACCTTTTGCTGAATATTTGAGCAGACTGAACATTTACTAAGTAAATAGTTATACATCATTTTCTGTGCATATAAATCAGGGTATTTCTGCACTAAAAGCCTTTATTTTAGAACTGAAACATAAAAATGTTCCTGGGTGTATGCATTTTCAG
The DNA here is from genome assembly GCF_001723895.1 of Crocodylus porosus. NCBI lineage: Eukaryota > Metazoa > Chordata > Crocodylia > Crocodylidae > Crocodylus > Crocodylus porosus. Next base: position 70,815,887 of record NW_017728931.1, on the reverse strand, counting down.
CAAGGAGGGGCTACTTAATATTTTAAAATAAAATGCATTTGTTAAGCTACCTGAAGACATATCCTGGATGAACTTAAAAAAAAATGTTGCTCTCTCACTTGATTTTTTCAACTAGTGTAGATAAAACTTTTTGTCCGACTTACTAAATTACTTCTGTTCCAGGTCTCAGATGAGGGGTTTATATAAGCATGTTCTTCCATATAAAATATTCTATTTTCAGTAAGAAACTGGAAGATGGAAACTAATAATTTACTTTCTATGAGCATTCTCTGAGTGTAATGTGCTAGCTCAAAAGTTTGTAGGCAGAAAATGTATAGGAGACATGAAAAGAGCAGAAACATTTTTTTTTGTAGCAACTGAATGATATTTTTGGTCCAAGTTACATCAGCCCCAGTCTACATCCAACAAGACAGAAATTGTTACCATGACATCCATATCTCCCACCCTCTGAATTTTTTTTAAATGTATGAAAAATTCTGAGATATGCAGGTAAATAGTCTAAGAGCTATTATGCATAGAGCCAAAACCTAACCCTAGCAAAACCCAGATTTGTGCTTTCCATGTGAGAAACCAGAATGTGTAATGACACCTGAATGTCATTTGAAGTGGCCAGAGACTTGAACAATAGAAACACTCGGTCTACTCAGGGGTAATACTGGACCGGACACTGAGTTACAAAAAGCAGATATGAAATACCAAAGCCAAGGTGTCCCAGGAGAGAATGGGGGGGAAAGGTCCCCAAATAAAAAAGAAAAGTTACGGGGAACAGAACAAACAGGAGGGAGTGGAAACAAACATAAAAGTAAAAATGAGAAACCACTCACCCACAGCAGAAGCTGCGGTGCAGCAGAAGCAGGGAGAGAACCCTCCGTGGCACGTTAGTCGCATCTTTATCCAGCTGAGGCTGGCCAATGACACCACCAGCAATCACCGGCCAGCGGGAATAAAAATGGCTGATGGCAGAGGAAAAGGAAGGCGGGGAGAATGGACCCGAGGAGCTCATGGCCCCAGGACCCATTCCAGGAATCCCTCAGGGAGGAAGTAGCACCAGATGAGAAGCCAGAGGAGGCTTCTGATACTGGTCTTGGCAACAGCAGCAGGAAATGGCTTGACAGTGCTGGAGATGAGCCAGAAGTAGCCCCTGCAATCAGCCAAGGCAGCAGCAACAAGGGAAGCATAGAAGGGCACGTGAAGACCCACACTATAGCAGGTGGGAGTACTGGGAAAAGTTGGGAGGAGGAGGAATTTTTCCCATTGGGAGAGTCCCGGCAAAAGCAGCAGGAAGGGCTACGGAGAAGCAGGACACCTACCCTGAGTACAGAAAGTAGCCTGCCATACTCAAAAGAACCACAAGGCACCCGTATTGGGATGCTCCAGAAGGAAGAGAAGTGAGGCAGCACCGGGGTCTGGGAAGAAGCGGAAAAGGGGGAAAAGACGACCTGAGCAGGAGGCCATGTGTACACGGCCCCGAGTAGGGGTCATCCACTAGCTAGACTGTACGGAGCTAGGCACCCGGTACCCTGATGTAAGGGACCAGAGAAGGGGGCTATCCAAATTTCTAGCAATCTGGTAAATGTGTTGTTTTGTGTTCTTCTTTTGCGTTTCCCCATGTGACGGGGTTGAGAAGATAGGAGGGGCCAATGCAAACAGAATAATCAGTGCAGGGTCCATAGGGCATCACATTGCGATTCAGTCCATAGGAAAGAAGTTCACTCTAGGGTCAGAACAGATTCCATGGTCATCGGGACCCCCAAACACAGACAACCCAGGATGGTGTGAGCAAAAAATCAGCCTTAAGAGCTGATACTCAGGAAGGGAAGGGACTCAAGAGGCCCCAAAGCCATTTGAGAAGGGGAGCGTGGCCAAGAAGACTGAGTGATCCATCAAGGTGGTGTAAGGTCGGGATGTAGGGGTGGCGGAGCCCCGCAAGTGACCATCAGGCAGACCGCGTGCTGCAGAAGGACCCCGGGTAGTCAGCTCTCCACTGGGAAACACTCAAAGTCATGGCAGGAAAGATAGGAGAAGACTACTCAAGGAGTGAACACCTACTCGGCAATTTACGGGAGTCTGCAAGGTATACATCATCCATTGCTCGAACCAAGGCGGCACATGACTGGGTGTTTGAGGCCCAGCGGTCACACAAGGTCAGCATACAGAAAAACATTCTGTATAAAGGTCACAAGTTACAAGAGGGGAGCACATCCATACATCCTATGTACTACTGCCTTAGCGCTTTGTTTCTCTGTGTCCAACTGTGCAGGCATATTCAGAGTACTGCATCCAATTCTGGGCTTCACAATTTAAAAAGGATGTGGAAAATCTTGAGAGAGTCCAGAGGAGAGCCACACATATGATCAGAGGGCAAGAGAACAGGCTTTATGATAAGAAGCTGAGAGCCATGGGACTCTTCAGCCTGGAAAAGCCCAGGCTCAGAGGAGACCTAGTGGCTGCCTATAAGTATATAAGGGGTGTACATCAGGATCTGGGGGAATGCCTGTTCACCAGAGCATCCCAAGGGATGACAAGGTCAAATGGTCACAAACTCTTCTAAGACCCTTTCAGGCTGGACGTAAGGAAAAACTTCTTTACTGTCCAAGCCCCTTTTTCTGGACTCTTAAGAAAGATTTGGATGTCTCTCTTGCTGGGATCCTTTGGCCCTAGCTTACTTCCTTCCCCTGGGGCAGGGGGCTAGACTCAATGATCTTCCGAGGTCCCTTCCAGCCCTCATGTCTATGCAATCTATAAAACATGGTGGAGCTTGAACAGATTGATAGTGGGTCTTGGCAGATGCAACTTTCTCATGAAATCATGGGGCCTCTGCAACCAACCAATGGGTTTTTCAGGAAACCATGGATCATCTCCTGAGATGCCCTGCAACACCACAGTGCATCCCAAGATGTGGCAATGCCAATACCAGAAGGAGGGGCCTGTGCAGAATATTGGGGGCAGTGCATATAGAAAGGTTGGAATGGAGACATGAGAAAGAAGATGCATACAGCTAGCTCAGGTTAACTCTTTAGTGCATTGCCTTTGCGTTTTACCTATGAATTTTCATTCTGGAACCATCTATGTCAGTGTTCAGTATGGACATTCTGGCTAGGGACAGACATTCGAAAAGCCTGATCCTGAATTGATTCAATCTTTTCAGGTTAGTCTAACCTGCAAGGCCCAAACCAATTTGGAGGTGGATAAACATTCCCTTTTCATTACAGAAATGCAGGCACATGCCTGCAGTGGCTCAGGCTAGAAGGTGTGGGGTCCTAGAGCAACCCTCCCCCTTCCCTTCCACAGTGGTGAGCTGAGGGGAGGGGCCTGGTCAGGCCCAGGCAAGATACTCTGATTAGGGAGCAGTGTAAACCCCAACTGTTTGGAGCTTACTTGCACTGTCCCAGGCTTTTCCTAGCTCTCCAACCCCTTGAGCAGCATGTTGCCAGACCCTCCATCTATCGATGATACTGAGCTTTTCCCTCTCCCTGCTTCTTCATACTGTCTGCAAACCAGGTAATTGCTAACAAGTTTCTCTGTCCCCTCTTCAAGACTGACAGATTGTAGCCAGCAGGTTGCTTGTCAAAACAAAAGTTTATCAGCCCATCAAGCCCTACAAAAGAAAACATCTCTTTTACTAGTTTCAAGCTCTTCTTATCTGCAGGGTGCATTTGCAAGTCATTAGTTTTCTGCACTTTGTTCCAGTGAAATTGGAGACCTGCACAGACACCTCCACAGTAGCTAGCATGGGGGTGGGGGCATGGCCAGATGCTGGGTCCCTGTGCTGGGGTTCCTGCCATGGAAGATGGGCAGGAGGGGGGATCTTTGCTTGAGCAGCGGGG
>NW_017728931.1:70774731-70811960 GCF_001723895.1 Crocodylus porosus | reverse complement strand
AGGGGGAAGCCTGGCAGCTGCTGCCGCCCATCAACCAGCCAGAGCAGTGATAATGCTCTGGCTGGAAAGGAAAGGGGTGGGGCCAACCCAGCTGTGCTCCAGCAGATAGTCCAGCCCAGCCCAGTCCAGGGATGCTGGGGGACTCTGGTTTAAGTTAAATCAGGAAGGGGTCTGGAACAGACATTGCATAAATCAGTTTGACCCAGATCAGTTAAGTGTGATACTACATTCAACCAAGTTTATCTTAAACCAGTTTCAGCTATTTTGAAACTGGTTTATGTGCATTGAACATCTAAACCAGTTTATATGTAACTTCTGTCCCTAGCCTCGATCTCTATATGGCAAGTGCCAGCAAAACAGTTTTTACTCTCATCCTTGCTTGAGGACCTTCTTTCAGGAAGGGTACTCTGCAACAGTGGCTGAAAACACTAGTCCTATTTTTTTTTTAAATTAACCATTTACAACAAATGATATGAATTTTAGGGAATACTAAGTATAATCTTACCTTTCAAACTACTTAACAAGTGAGCAACAGCCAGAAAAAAAATAGAAAGACAGATCTATGTCCATAGATAGATAGATAGATAGATAGATATATCCTGGACCTGCTTAGACAAGCATTTGTCTGGAATGATTTAAACAGGAATGAGCAGATAGTTGGACTAGATGACCTCTTCAAGGTTCCTCCTAGACCTGCTTTTCATGCTTCTCTATACTACAATAGGAAAAGGGAGACTCAGATCACTTGACAAGAAGAGTCTTAGAATGAAGAACTGTTAAAAGCTGTTTACTATTGTTTAGTGAAAGCCAGATTCTTTAAGATAATTAGGTACCTAAAGATGAAGACAAGTGGCCAAGTACGATTTTCAAATGTTTACTGCGAAACTGACTAAATGGTTCCACAGCAAAAAGTCTCAGCATCTACACAGGCGACCCCACTAGGCTCTAGTAAACTAATAAATGCCACGACAGGATAGTACTTGTAAACACAAATACTATTCTATGGCAACATTATTTAGTGTAATGCAACACGTGTAGATGATGATGGGGTTGGCTAGGGCACGAGGGTACTTCAGTGTGGGATCTGCCTGCTGGCCACCCCCTCACTGGAGCACCCTCATGCCCCAGTCAGCCCCTCTGCAGCATGCTGAGCTGGGTTGGGTTGGAGAGCCCTGGTCTGGCAGGCTGACCCACAGGCCTCCTGCCAGCAGGGGTGGTCCAATATGCTGTGGTCCCAGGCACATGTGTAAAAGAGATGTCTGGGAGCAATAAACTCCAGCATAAACTAGTTAAGTTTACAAAACTGGCTCTTTGTGTTCAACCCCAAATATCCCCCTCTACAAAAGAAATTGTTAGTAAGTATATAACAAGCCAAGTACAGATACATATATTACAGGACTGTTGGCTTTGAGAGATCATCTAGGAATTCAGTTTATACTGAGACATAACATAGCACTTTGACTTAATTTTCTGAACAAACATTAAACAATTAGTTACAACCTCTTGGTACCCAGAAGGCTGCATTACAACTACAACGTGCTTGTTGTATTTTTTATTATAGATTTTAAATCAGCTCATTAAAACTGCTTGTCCAAAATACCAATCTCATGATATGTTATCAAGTAGCTTCCTATTATTAGATCTCTTCCACTGCTGTGGATACAGGATAAATGAAGAAGGAAAGTTGCCTTTATTTGTTTTAATTAATTTCTTTAAATATTCTAAAGTTATAGCATTTTATTGCTTGTTTTGCATGAAAAACTAGAGGACTCACTTGGAATAGCTTAATTTTCTAAATTACGAAGTATATACACAAATATGAAAAGTCAAATTATGTATACAAAATATTTTGTTTATTTAATTGACAATTATGGCCTGAATGAGTAATAGTACCATTCCCTCACAGAGTAAGAAATTCTCTATGTTAGACTTAGTAACAAAACCTCATTACAGCATTGAGCTACTAAATCTTTCTTCAAAAGCAGGGAGAGATTATTTTAGTGTGCGTTTGCAAATTATGGGATGTATGGTCAAGCAAATTGCTGATCAGTGATGTTTTACCCTAACTGTAAATCAACAGAAAGAAATATAAAACAGGCAAAGAACAACTAAATGCCAAATACTGTATCAATATTATTATTCCTAACTGAAATTAAGAGCAACAGTAGTGAAATATCTATCATAAATGTAGCTAATGCTTCCATGATGAAATTGTGGTGCCAGGATTCACCTATTAGGATAGAATAGCTCAAATATATTTTGAAAACTTGGACTGTCAAGGGGCACTTATATGCTACTTAAGATGTGAACTTCAGGCACTATAAAATTCACTAATCAGTTTCTTATTTACATACCAGAAGGTCAATGAGAACGCATTATCCATTCAGATTTTTTTTTTAAATCCATTTTTGAAATGTAATGGATGTTCTTTTTTTGTAACATCAAAGAATATTGAATATAATGATTGTATACTCATTTTTATTCTGTCGTACGTCTATGATTATTTCTTAAACCAATGATGTCTTTGCAATTTAGTCAAGAACAGACACTCCATTTATCCAAGTATCAGTTGTTCTAGAGTGCTGTGTTCAGTTTTGGGCCTCCCACTACAGCAAGGATGCGGACAAATTGGAGTGAGAGTCCAATGGAGGGCAATGAAAACAGTTAGGGGGTTGGGGCACACGTCTTCTGAGGAGAGGCTGAGGGAACTGGGATTATTTAGTGTAGAGAAGACAAGATAGGGGCAGGAAAATACTTAATAGCAGCATTCAACTATCTGAAGTGTGGTTCCAAAGAGGATTGAGTAAGGATGTTCTTAGTGGTGGCAATAACAAGGAACAAGTGCAGCATGGGAATTTTAAATTAGATATTAGGACAAACTCTCATGGAGGAGGGTAGAGTAGAGCACTGGAACAGGTTACCTAGAGAGACTGTGGAATCTTTATCTTTGGAGGTTTTTAAGACCTGGCTTGACAAAGTCTTGGCTGGGATGATGTAGGTGGGAATGGTCCTGCTTTGAGCAGGGAGTTGGAAGGGACCTCAGGAGGTCATCTAGTCCAACCCTAATTCTCTATGATTATGATTCCAAGACATATTATCAGTCTCCAAAAACTGAATGGAACTGATTGTATACATTTTGGGGAAATATAAAAATTAAACCAGTTATGAAGTTCATATATATTTTTCCTGAGGGACGTTAAGTGTTGGAGAAGAACTGTATTTATTTTGGTGAACCTTGAAAGGGCAGGTTTCAAATTTAGGTCACAAATTTAAATAAGGCACGCGTTTTTAAATTGTAATGTATGTACACAAAGATGTCCTGAAAGGTTTGTGTAATAAGCTCCACCTATGCCTGTTCTCCTACTCCAGCTCTCCCAATCTGTCCTCATTCTCTTGATGTCAAAGTTTATATACATTTTGGGAAATTGTTTTCAGACAACCAGAGTTCAGTTTTTGGTGCCTTATCTTGCTCATATTTAGGCTGCCCGTTGGCTCATCCTCATGTTCTAACTTGAGCAGGGCTCTCTGCATTTTGAAGAAACTTTCCTTCCAGGCCCTCATTCTCATCCATTTCAGTTGGCTCTTGTCCTTTACTCCTTTTCTTATAAGTCCCCATCTTAATGCTCCAGGTCACAGCCCAGGCTGCACATGCTAGATAGACTCCAATCCCAAAACTCAAGATGCTGACATGCATCTCTTGGTCTCCACCACTCACTCTCTCCTGGGTTCCCAGTCATGTCTCACTGTGCTGGGTCCTTGAAACACAGTCCCCAAACTATGGGTGCTTCACTGGCACCCCTGTAACAGCACACTCCCCTGAGCACCTCTTCATGGCCTCTTCCTCCCCTTTAAGCCACCTCAAGCCTCATGGCTTAACACAAAACCAAAGAAGAAACAAACAAAACACGTTACTCATCTCTCTACAAACTTCCTTCTGTTGTGAGGATCTGAGTAAGCCCAAGTCTTGGGCCCCAGGCTCAGGTTTATATGGCCCTTTCTCCACTCCCTTCTGGTCATCTAACTTGATTTGCTGTTAGTAAGGCCCAGGTGATGCTAACCCCCTATTTAGCAGCCGATTGTTTTACTGCCTGCAGGCTGGGTCCTGCAGCTCATTTAGCTGTAGTACTTGCTTCTGCTGCCTTTTGCAGTTAGTCTGCTTGCAAGCTGCACTTACTTTGCCAACATAACAGGGGTTCTTTGGCCATTTTCAGGTAGCCTACTTCCTGCTACCCTGTTCTTACTTCCTCCAAGAAACAGGAAGAAGGGGCCCCCATTACTTTGCTATATTATTTATTTACTTGATGGATATGTTGCCTTTCCCAACAAAGGTTTGGAGTGGCTAAAAGGAGAGAGCAAAGTAACTTATAAAACAAACAAGAGATAAGAGAGAAGAGCTAAACGAAACAGCTTATGACAACCAACAGAGAAAGGAAAATAAATTATAACAGCTATAACAACCTCCCTCCCAAACATTACCCATGCTAAATGCCTTCCCAAATAGAAAGATCTTATAGTGCTTCCAGAAGCTGCCCAGACTCAGGCTCTAGAGGGTTTCAGGGTGAAGAGCTGAGGGATTCCTACCAAGAATGATCTTGTACACTGATGTTATTTGTATGAGGTTACTCTCAGCTTACCTTAGGAGCACTGTTGGGGCATAAAGAACAAGACAGTCCCTTAGGTACATAATGGCCCAGGACATTTAGGGCTTAAAACCAGTACATTGAATTGAGCCCAGAATGCTGCAGGGAGCCAGTGTAAATTATAGAGCACCATGGCTATATGTTCCTGGCAGCCCACCCCTATCAGAAGGTGGGACACCATATTCTGTTCCAGCTGCAACTTTAGATGGTCTTCAAGGGCAGCTGAACAGGGTGCAGTAATCTAACCTCAAGGTTATGAAGGCATGGAAGATGATGGTTGTAGCAGACCCGTTGGTTTGGTGGGTGGTCTATCACTTCTTCAGTGACCCACCTTGCCTGCTTCCCACTCCAGCATGCTAGTGGCCTCCCCACCCCATCTGCCATGCCTTGATCTTACTATGGTAAGATCATCCATCGGTTTTGCAGAAGGGAGACATCAGGTACCTTTCTCCACACTTCTTATCACTGAGCTCTCTCAAATTAGGGTTATTGGCTGTCAATCCTCTATCTCTTCCCTGATCTCTTTCTTTCATTATGTAGTCTACACAGGGATTGCAGCCCCTCAGTTGCTCCTCTCTCCACCCCCTCCTCCCCTGCCACACCCCACCCTGCACACACACAGGGTGGGAGCCAAAAAGCAAAAAACAACAAACAAACAAAAAAAATCAAGCCAAAAAACAAACACACCATACACTCTTACACTAGTGCTTTCAACAGCCTCGTTTCAAGTCAGTCATACCATGCCTCATGGCAAGGCTCCTGAGCTCCAGAGTAGCCCTGACTTATATTAAATGAAAAAAAACAACAGTTCCTAACAGGCAATTTAATTCAGCCCAGGCCTTGCCCTCTATCTTGAGGGCTCTCCCTGCTCCTGCTCTTGTGGACTTACTCACAGTTACCAGAGATGGTGTTCAGAGAACTCCTTCCACCAGCATAGCCTAAGCCAAAACTTCCAAGCTCTGTCCAGGAGCTTGGCTTATACAGTGCCAAAGACAACCTCTGCGAGTCTGCAACAGTCAGCAGTTACAGGCACAGCTCACATTTTTCCCTGACACTGACTCTTTTCTCAAGTAATAAGGCAGGGGTATTTATTACAGTTACCAGATCTGTATCTGACCGTATTATCAGATGGAGTTGGCAATATGCACTCCTAGTCACTATCACTACCTGGAGATACATGTGCAGTGGAGGATCAAGGAACACCCCAGTGCTACAAACAAGTGACAAGGGGAGGCTAAACCTATCAGTGATAGGAGTCATATTCCCCCACAAGGCATGTGGACTTCCCACTACCATCAGCTATGTTTTGTCTGGATTCAGCTTCAATTGCTTCACATGCATCTAGTCTCCAACTGCAGCCAAGTCATGGGAAAGGAGTGAAATGGGATTAGGGTCAGGAGAGAAAGAGAGCTAGAGCTGGTTGTCATCAGCATGCCAACGGCACATTGCTCCCAATCTTTGCATAAATCTCACCCAGAAGCCTCTTATGTATGTTGAGCAGGAGGTGTGGCAAGATGAATTCCTAAGAAACCCCGTAGGTAAGGTCCTGAAAGGATGATGAGCTCTAGCCCTTTACCATCCTCCAGAACCTCCCTATTACAAAAAAGTGAACGAATTAAGAATGGTCCCAAGAATACCCATTATGTCATGTAAATGCTCTGTCAACACCTCATGGTCAAATGTATCAAAGATGGCTAAAAGACCTAACCAGATCAATATGGCACAGTATCCCCTGCCACTCTCCAAGCAAAGGTTGTCAGTCAAGGCCATGAGTATAGTCTCCATGCTAAATACCAGGTGAAAGACTGACTGACAAAGCTCCAGTAATCTGATTTCATCTAGATACACAGGGAGTTGTCAGGTGACCACCTAGTCAATGACCTTCCCCAAAAGATGATAGTTGGCTGAATCAGCTTCAGGCACTAATTTCTTGAGTAAAGGCCAGACAATTACAGATTTAGGAATGTCTGGAACCCTGTCCTCTCAGGGCGGCACTGACAACCCTGGCTGGAAGTCACCCTGGTCTCTCAGATGACTTCTACAAGCCAGGATGGGCACACATCCAGTTCACAGCTGGTTGCCTATACCCCCCATATACATCCTCTGTGTCATTGGATCACAGAAATTTTAAACAATATGCAATAAATAGGCTGAACTTTTTCAATCCCAGATTCTGACTCCATAGGAAAACTGGTATTCCTTAATATATGCAGAATATGAGTGATTTTTGTCTGCTAAACAAGCAGCAAATTCATTGCAGAAAACTGCAGAAGATTCTGTTTCTGAGTGGAGATAGCCTGGATTATCCAAGTCATTCACTACTCAGAAAAGTTCCATCAGATGGCACTTTACAGTTGCAATGGTTGTGGAATACGGCTTCTTCACCACCACCATTGCCACATGATAGTCCTTAAGGAAGTATCTATGCTGCAACAAGTTGGCTTCAGCATGGGTCAAAAGTTACCTGAGTTCTAAATGCCTACTTTCCCACTTCAGCTGCCTTAACTCCCCCCCAACCCCAACATACTAGGGGGTGGACTGGGCCACTGCCACAGAAAGAATGGACACCTGGATGCTACTGTGTCTATGATGAGGGTCAGCATGTCTTCATGGGCGGACCAGCTAAGTTCTGCCACTCTGATGGGGGCATGATGTTATGGACTGAATTTCACAGACATTAGGGTTGGGAGGGACCTCAGAAGGTCAGAGTCCAGCTCCCAAAGTGATAACAGTGCCTATAGTTAAGGTATTTTAATAAATCCATTATTGGTCTTCCATTAAAAGAACTTGTTTTCAGTTGCTTATAAAACTTTGCAAAACCTCAAGGCCCAGGCTGATATTTTCCCTTAAGAGCATCTTGGGCAGATAATTTTGGGAAAGTTGCAGCCAAAGTGATTGAGCTTAGACTATAATGCATTGTTTTCCTAGGTTACAACATTCTAACAACTGTTCTGCCATAAAGCCGGGCTCTGTCCATGCTTTGATGACTGTTGCTCTAATGTCTGGAATATTCCTTTTCCTATCCTAGTGAAAAATCCACCTAAAACGTGGTCATCTCATGGATCCGACAAAAACTGGTTTTCACATCTTCAGTAGAGACTTGTTAGAATTTGACACACAAATCCTTTAAATAATCCTTCCATATTCAGAACACTCCAGTCTGGAGTTGCAAAGGCTCAATATGTTTTTCTAGGATATTGTCCATTCCTCCATCAGAGCTCTCAGTTATAACATGTATAGGAACACAGAGCAGGCAAACTTTCCTCCCTGTGTTCTAAATCATCTCTGGTCTGTTTCTGTATTTTACATCAATCAAACAGTCACTAGATAAAAATACATAAACTCTTCAGGGAGCAGAGACTGGAACCCCAAATTGTGATGACCTAACCAGTAATCTACAAAGTCATACTCCCTCTTATTTTCTTTTTGGCCCGATGAAACTTGCATTCTCTGCTCTGCAGCTTCGCCCAAAGGAATCGAAGACACTCCATCACAGCCAAACCTATAGCTTGGTAATTAAGCCATGTAGTAGAAAATACAGGTTTGAGGGGATGCAGCTATGTGAGATGCATACTGTGCAGCTAATTAATTAATTGCACAGTAAACATGTGCACCCCTATTAGGCGCATGAAATTAATAAACTCCATAACAGGTTAGGACTCATATTTATAAGTCCTAACCTCCTGTTGAGTTTTTCCATGCACAACAACACACATATAGATGCTGACCCAGCTGGTTGGGGCACAGGGTTTCAGCACGGGGCTAATCAGCAGGAAGCACCCTCTTGCCCTAGCCAACGGTTCCACAGGACAAGGAGCCCCAGAGAAGTCAGCTCTGGCAGGACTCCACGTGCTGTGGGGCAGCTGGCTGGGGCACGAGGGTGCTTCAGCATGGGGGCTGCCTGCTGGCTAACCCCACACTGAAGCACTCTTGTCCCTCAGCAGCATGTGGAGCCCCATCAGAACAGCCCTGGGCTAGTAGGCTGACCCCCTCAGATCCCCTGCCAGCCTGGGTTGGTCCAATGGGGCTCCACATGCTGTTCATGAATAAACTGTGGAGCAATATACTCCAGAAGTTTTTGCTTCCAGGCACATGTTCAAAAGGCATGTGTGGGAGCAAAATACTCCAGAGCAATAAGCTCCAGAGTATATTCATGCTCATTAATCACACATGTAAATGTATCGAGGTAGGCCAAAGCAGGAAGTTAGGCCCCAAGTCAGTTAGGCAGAGGCACACCTAATTCTGGGATCCTGACTCAGCTTAGTTTAGGTCCTAGTTGTTTTAAACCTCTTTATTCCTTACTTGTAAAATAGGAATGATACCATAAAAATTCCCAGGGTGAATGAAGAATTCATTACTGCTTATGAAATCAGAACTTGTGGTAGCTTTTATTAGACTAACAAGATATTTGCAAAAAAAGTTATTTACAAGCTTTCAGGCACAAGCACGTTTCTTCAGGCAATAGGAGAAAAAATTGTAGAAGTTCTAGATAGAACTAGAAATTCTAGATAGAAATTAAAGTTCATATTTGATAGGAGAGTTGAAGGTGTGGTAAAATCTCCTGTTTGAAACGGTTCATTTTATGCAGATTAGGCTCAGAGAAAAAAGTTAGAGTAGTCTGTTTACCTCCAAGTTTTCTGGTAGCAAGCAAGATGTAGTCTTTTCTCCTACACCTGAAGAAGGGTACTTGTGTCTGAAAGCTTGTAAATAAAGATTTTTTTTTGCAAACATCTAGTTGGTCTAATAAAAAATAGCGCTTCTACTACAAGTTTTGATTCCTTTTGCCTCTAGACCAATACAGCTACAACCTAGATACCTGACACACGGAAGACATCAAATTTTACCCATTTTAAAAAAATGAAATCTTCATAATTTTACAAGGAGGCAGCAAATTTTACCACCTGAAACCCGAGACCCTGCTCCTGCCTTTGTTCAAAGTAATTTGCATTATCACAGAGCTGAGATGCCTCACCACTAAAGAAATTCCTACCCAGAAGAGTATTTCATCTTTTTACTTTTCTGTGAAATATGAATCATCAGAACCAGAAGGAAATACGACCACATCCTGCTTGCCACCAAACTACTCCAACTTTCCTCTGAGCCTAATCTGCATAAAATGAACTGTTCCAAACAGGAGATTTTACCACACCTTCAACTCTAATATCTAGTTGGTCTAATAAAAGATATCACCTCTACCATGAGTTCCAATTCCTTTTCCCACTAGATCAATACAGATACAACCTGGAAAACTTAGTGCTTATGAAGCATTAAGTATTATGCTGACAGCATTATAGAAAAACCACCCAAGGGTATCAATAATTCTGTATTCAGAGTAGGGTTTTGGATGGTATGGGGATCACACATTGAATGAAGAGGACAAAGCGATTGTTGAATAAGCACTCTTTTGGTGAATGAAGTGGAGGTTCTGTGGGAAAATGAGGTGTGAGCAAATAAAGTCTGTATATAATCCATAAGCTCAAGGGGGATGAATTCAGTTGCATAGAAACAGTAATTCTTTAACTTTATGCCTTGATTCTGCCCATCTTAAACTAATTTTAAGGCAGGGGGATTTAGAGGAAGATGTATAGATTTTAAAATAGATATGTATAATAGTTTCCCCAATTTGTTCTTATTATGTATGCGTATAATAGGGACTGATTCATTCCTTATTCATAAACCCTATTGACTTTCATGCTTGTAAAATATGCTATGCAAAGAAAAAGAAAGGTGTCTTTAGGCATCATAAATATTTATATTATTTTAGTGGTAAACCTAGTATTCTGTCAGCTCTTCAGTCACAAACCCTTGCCATTGAAGGGTACTGAGTCATCAACCAACTAAAGTGGTCAGATATCCCGTCAGCTGCTGTGAGCATTCATGAAATAGATTATGCTTCAACATTTAGGACTGCTTACCTAAAACAGCTTCAATGAGAACTTCAGGGCACTGAGTTAACCACCTATACTTCAGTGGTGAACACTGCATTCTAACGGCTTCTTTGTGAACTCTTACTTGATGTCACCCTCCATTTCTGATGTATCGGCTCTGTTATAATTATTCCCCAGGCACAGGGAAGATGTAGCATCACAGGTTTCTTACGCAAGTTGAGAGCCCTGCAAGTTCTGTTTTACAAGTTAAGGATATAAAGGTTTCTCACTTATTTTTTTGAGTTTGCACTTACTGGCAGAGACAGTAATTGAAGTTTTTCCTCTCTACTGCAGCAATAACTGGCAGAAAAATGGTGACTGTTAAAAATTGCTTAATACGAGGTGGCTTGAGATTTAATAATAGGAGATCTGTGACTATAATTCCCATAATTATTATAAAGATCAGATAATTTAATATTTTTTCTTCTACTGGGAATAAGACAAACCTATGATATGGTATTTGTCCAACCATGTTTATTACCATGTTTCTTTAGGAATTATTAATATTGTTGCTTACTGCTAGGCATTTGACAATAAATATTCATAAAAATTTAATTAAAGCCAGTATATTTTTGAAGCATCTGTTTTTTATTGTAGGAGTTCTAGGAGTTGTTGGTTTTGAAATGATTACTTTGCTCCTGGATTAAATGTAAAACACAATACATTTAGTTACTCCAAATGTATTTTTTATTTCATAATTGTTGAGAGAGTTGAGTACAAGCATAAGTTACTGACTTGGAGTCATAGAGGGACTATTAAATAAGTTACCTTTATGTAAAATTTAAAATGACTAATATCTAAAAAAGATGGGTGTCACCTGGGAAGCAGCCTTCAGCACAGCTTTACAGCAAAGCTTGACCTCAACCTTGTAGGGCCAAAATATGCCTTAAACACTCTGCCACCACTGTCCAATTAAAAAGTAAGGTCTATTATTGGTAGATATTTTTCAGGGTCATAGTACAACATACTTTATATAACCTGAGTCCCCAAGGAGTTCCACAGTATTGTGTTTGTAGTATTCTGTTCTGTATAAATTTTAAGAACAGCATGAGGAAAGAATCATGCCTCTACTCCCAGTTTAATTCAGGGAGTTTAAATCTGGCAGTGGCTCTATACTCTAGAGTCTCTAGTCCTTGCACCAACTTAGCTACACCAGACAGCAAAGTGGAGAGAGACAGCCAAAGGTCTATGCCCTCTAATCTATCTGTAAGGGATTGGAGGTAGTGGGCATGTAGACCTTGCTGTATTTCCAATCCCCAAACCCCAAGATGCATCTACAAAGTATGCTTTGCTTTGTATGACCTTGTGCATGTGAGAAGGCTGAAACACTGACTCGCTAGTATTAGGACCTTGGCATTTGAATTTGCAATGTCCCAATGTGCGAGCAGACACCTGTTCAAGCTATTCATGAGGTCAGAAGTGGGAGCAAAAAGTTGCAATGTTGTGCCCTTTCAGTTACGGAGAGTGAAACCTTTGATGGGACCATTGGATGTATGCCTGTTCAACAGAGAGATTGTTGTCCTTCAGCACCCCAGAATGCATTGCTTTGGGTGCAAGAATTAATTCAGGGTTATCCAACTTCAAAGCAGCAAGAAGTCACATGGCCAATGGGCTCCAGGCTGTAGACCCCAGGTGTATGCACTTGAGGGGAAACCTGCACATTGCACTTCGTGTGCAGGCAAGTACTTCTCACCCAATGCGTTGCACAGGTGCAAGTATTCCCCTTTGTGGCACAGGACCATGCCTCATCTTCAGGTCCTTTCAGGCTTCTCTGTGGCACAACACCAGCTGGCCACTCTGGGCTGTGTCACATTGTACCATGCTACCCCATGCCTGGGGGTGGGGATATAGCCGAAGCCAGGGGAGGAAGGGAAAACCCTGAGACCCCATCTACTGATCCAGCCAGAGGAATAGGGACAGCAGCAGCTGAGTGGGATACTGGGGGCTACATGTTAACCTTTTGTGGGCCACGTGCCACCAGTGGGCCAGGCTACCAGTTGGTCAGCCCTGAACTAGCTCTCAACTGTCCCACAGAGCTGGGAACTGGTCCATTTTTCCTTTTCACATTGCACACAGGAGCTAGGATTTTACTAGGGTAAGAGGAAAGACCCCTGCCACCACCATCTGCTCCCACTCCTCCCCAAGCCTCAGTATCTCCCAAAGGCCTTGCACCCCTCCCCCTGCAAACCTCAGCTTCCCCCATGAGCTGGAGGTGGGCTGAGGTGATGTCAGCCAGGCAAGAAATTGCCACTTTCATCAGTGCTGTTCTCAGGAATCAATGCAACAAGGCACTCAAATATCTGCTCAGCAGTCCTCTAGTGGTGGAGCACCAGCAATGCATGCTCTGATTGGTTGAGAACATGAACATGCATCTCTTCCTATTCCATCTCAATTTTGGTACAGCATAAAATTCCACAAATTTGGAATGGCACCAACTGAACACATGCCAAAGCATGTTAGTACCTCATGGAATGGAATAAGGTACTAACGACCTAAGAACAAAGGTGATGGAATATAGCCCATAATACTTGACCAGAGTGCTAAAAAGCCCGTGACAAGGATTAGGGTCCTGTCACAGATGAGTCTTTTCAGACAGTTCTTGCCCTGATCATAATCTATTCTCTTGATATACACGGGATTTATGCCCATCACTTCCATTAACATCTAGTGTTATTAGTTTGAAGTGAGATACTAAAAAGGATAATTAGGACTAATGGGAGTCAGTACTAAGGGAATGAAAGGAAAATAGAAACCAGTGACTACTAGTCATTTATATCTGTTAATCATTGTTACTAGGATAGGTGGCATCTAGTCTCCTCACCTCTCTCTATGGGGAGCACTTGATGAAATGTACATTTCTTAAACTCAGTAACATGGCTTTGATTTGACATAGACCACTTCAAACTGACAAGTCAGTCCTTTCATACTCCATCACACTGTACTAACCCACTTTAAATTTTAAATTAATTTGACTCTGGCCACTCAAATAAATGCTAATTTTTGTCCGGTTGTTCTCTCTCTCACTTCCCAATGCAAATTAACAGCAGTGAGCTTTGAATGGGGTGATGTAGTGGAAATACTACAACCTGTTTCTTTATACTGGAACTCAGCCAGTAATTTGTATGCCAGCACAAGGCCATTCAAAAAAAATCTTCATATCTGCAGATTCCCTCTTACAAAGGAGACAGTAGATAGCAAAGGATGCAACAATGATTTAGTCACTCATTACTCAACACTTCTCAGAGGAGAAAAGGGGAGTCCAATGCCTAGTTCTTTATATCCTCACAATATATTAAGGAAAAACAAAGCTGGACAACATATAATTTAACTTGGATAGGAACACAATGAAATAGAAAAAGTAATTCTTTAAATAAAGTACCAACAAGTATTATTAACAATATATTTTTAAAATGTTTTTTATTGTTTTTCTTGAGGACAAACATCTAAACATTTAGAGCAATGATTTTCAACTGAGGTGCCACAAGATCCCTTTAAGGGTGCCTCAGCAACCAGCTTCTGTCTGGAGGCAAGTGCTTATCCTCCTCCTGCTTGGCACACCCCACCCCACTAAACCAATGGCTGCTCCTCTAGAGAGCACCCTGATTTCTGCCTTCCCCCATCCCCAGCAGCCCCTGGTCTGGCTGCCTCCAGGCTCCCAGCAGATGGCTGGGCAGAAGCGTAAGTGGACATGGGGATGGAGCCATGCTTTAAAGCCTGATTTATCCCCTCTGCTCTTCCCACGCTCCCACAGGTGACAGGAGGGCCTCCAGCATGCGAAACCCAAAGAAGCCACCTCAGTGGTAGCGGATACCCTTGCCCCTGCGGGTATGACCTGGGATGGGGAGGTGGCAGACCATGGAAAGAGCAGGGCACAGCAAAGTTAGGTCCTACCCCCATTGCCTTTACCTGGCACCAGCTTTATCAGTGATTCTCAACCTTTTTGTTTTTCAGGCACCCCTCCATATCTTTTCTGAATTTAGATTCTTGCTCAATCACTCTCAACCAAGGTTGCTGTGAAATTCCAAAAAGTTATGGAGGGGGTGCCTTGAAGCTAAAAAGATTAAAAACTTCTGATTTACAAACTTAAGAAAATAATAATTAGTTAAAATGAATACTCAAATTGGCAACTTCTATAAAAATCAGAGACAGTATGCCACTTGGAGTGGGGTTTTATTGGATCTGTTTGTTGTTTTACAGGCTAGATGTGATTTTAAGAAATTACCAATAAGCATTGTTGGGAATGGGTGGTAGCCAGATATTTTTGTGGAAAAAATCCATAGATGGGGAAGGAAATAACATATATAAATGGTCCCCTAGAAAATCCTACAGGGACAATATAAATTGCCTTATCAATTATCGTGCAGATTCTGCCACATTCTCCAAGGCCTTAGAAGACCTTATCTGTTGACAGTGATTTATGACCCAGATACCTTATTTCAGGAGGACCCAAGCCCTCAGACTGACCACAACTTCTTCTGTTCAATAATAGGCAAATTTTCTTGATACAAGTGATAACAGATACGAATAATGCAGGTGCAGCAAACAAGATGATACACCCTGCCTTCCCTCTCTACAACCTGATTCTATATCTACCAGTCCTAGGGTTCACAGGGAAAAGGTATGGCTCGTCAGTCGCAAACTTCACCCCAAGGTTCTTTCTTGAGTATCAGGCCAGGCCCAGCAAGATATAGAAGGAGACTGCCCGGTGTTGGACCTAAACTTAAGTAGCTCCTAACTATACACTTAATCAACAGCTGTCTTCTATGTCCGGTCTCCAATGGGGGGTGTTTTTTGGCTCTGGACCAGCTAATATATTAACCATGGCATATCTAGTCACCACCCACTGAATCTGGCAATTAATTACACTATGACTAATAAGGCCACTCACACAAATGTATAAGGTCTAACGAGTTAAATAGTTTATTAAGTAGTAAATAGAAAAATAGATAACTAGTAAGTAATGTCACAAACACAATCCCTTAGTTAACTAACAGCTCTTAACCACCACTAATAATCCTAACAATCCAATAAAACCTATTGAAACCTACACTTATGATAATAATACCCTTATCTAATAGTAAAATTCTCTCTTCCCACAACCCTAAAATACCCAGATGGGCTTAAGCTAGACCTAGACAAGGCTGGACTGTAAAACTTCATTAAAAGGAGAGGGGAAACTTTATTAAGCTTGTAGTATTGTCTTCTCCAGTTATACAGATACAATCTGCATCTCATAGTTGGCTCTGTGCTCTCCCAGCTTCACAGAGCAAGCAGGGAGAAGGAAGGGATGGGCAATACTCACCAAGGAGAGCAGAGGGCCACTAACTTAAGTAATAAGCACACCTGGAGGGAAAATAAAACCTGGGGAGGCAGCCCTTTCTACTCTCATCAGGAGACAAAGGATCCCCAGTGGTGGAGACTGATGGTTCCACACAGGCACAGTGAATCTCCATGATCCACTCGCCCACTCAGTTACCACTGTACTGGCTTTTGCTCAGTCTATCACCTTCACAATGCACCATACAGCCTCCTTCAAATCGCTCCCTCACACCACACACCAGCAATAGCATGCACAGATATACCCTGCCTTTAGTCCCCCTCTCACTCACACAGACCCATGCACACACCCTGTCTGTCAATCAGAGGTTCCTTTTATATTGGTTGTGTATCCCATCCACTGGGGTTCTGCACACAGCACACAGGTATTTGCACAGCACTTCAGTCTAGCCTCTGTACAGGTAGCTGTAACCCTCCTCTTAGAAAGTGGGTTACCTGATGACCTACGTCGAACCACACATAGGACCAAACAGTCTCAGCCTGATCTAGGCCCAATTTTCCCACAACACCAGATAACCTGGGAGCCAGTGAACAGTGGCTGCAGACAGGGTAAACAGCTTGCAGGAAGTTCCTAAGCCAGTTCATTGGCCCCTGCTTTTTGAGAGGCAAGCCTTTCAGTTAGGCATGAGGAAGTAGGAATAAAAGGAACATTTGGGGCCAGTGAGCAATAAACAGGCCAGCTTCCAGGCGAATTCACAGGGAAGGTCTGCTCAGAAGAGCAGTAAGAGAGAGAAGGCAGATTAAGAGACCCAGGGAAATGGCTGGAGGACATTGTGAGCACAAGTGCATGGCTGCAAAAAAACCCTTTTAAAATGGCCAGCTGAGTGAAAATCTGATCCCTCATTGCTGAGGTATCAGATAAAGATGTTTCAAAACATAGTGTCTTTTGTAACTTGTGTCTGTGCAGCTCCCAGCCTGTTGCTATTTTCAGAAGGGAAGGAGGGAGAGGGAGCGGAGGGAGTTCAGTCTGGGGGGGTTTCAGCCCTTTCTGGAGGGTGAAGCTTCCCACCTTGGGTGCAGGGGGCTCCAATTGACCACCCCACCCTTTAGGACCAGCTGGAGAGCCCCAGGAATGAGCTGCCTCTGCTGCCTTTTCTCCTTCCATTCTGAAAACAGGAGCATTGGCAGACAGCCTAGCCATTGCTATAAGAACTTAGCTGCAGGTTCCCAAGCCCAGCTAGATTCTCTTCCCCCTTGGAACCAACAGTGAACTTCTGTTTGGTCTGGGGTAATGTTGAAACTCAGAACACTTTGCCAAAATCATGCCGAGTTACAGCTGTACTTCTGTCCACACAAGTCCAAGGCAAGAAAAAAGCAGAGATGTGGTACATTTGAGTTTCTCTAAGCATTAATTTGAAGGGTGTTTTTGAAGCTATTCCAAAATAGCTCCTATAGAACTCACTGGTGCAAAAACAGGTACTGAAAATATGAGCTAAATTCCAACTTTTTTTTTGGAACAAACTGTCATGAGACTTCATAGTTTCAAGGGTCAGAAGGGACCCGAGTAGATCATCTAGTCTGACCCCCTGCCATGAAAGGAAAGAGTACTGGGGTCAAACAACCCCAGCAAGGTGTACATCTAGCCTCCTCCTAAAGACCCCCAGGGTAGGAGCCAGCACCGCTTCTCTTGGAAGTAGGTTCCAGATCCTAGCCACCCTGACCTTGAAGTAGCGCCTCCTGATATCTAGCCTAAATCTACCCTCTGCCAGCTTGTGACCATTATTCCTGGTCACTCCTGGCAATGCTCAGGGGAACAGGAAATTTCCTAGTACCTGCTGATCCCCCCGACTAGTTTGTAACAGGCCACTAGATCCCCCCTCAGCCTTCTTGTGTGGAGGCTGAACAAGTTCAGGTCCTGTAGCCTCTCCTCCTAGGGCCTGCCCTGCTGTCCCCTGATCGTGCGAGTGGCCCTCCTCTGGACCCTCTCCATGTTGTCCACATCCCTCTTGAAATGCGGTGCCCAGAACTAGATGCAGTACTCCAGCTGCGGCCTGACCAGTGCCACATAGAGGGGGAGTATCACCTCCTTGGACCTGCTTGAGATGCATCTGTGGATGCATGACAAGTTACGGTTGGCCTTCCTGACTGCATTTCCACACTGCCAGCCCATGTTCATGCTGGAGTCAATGATGACTCCAAGATCTTTTTCCGCCCCTGTACTGACAAGAAGGGAGTTCCCCAGCCTGTAGGTATGGTGCCGGTTGTTCCTCCCCAGATGCATCACTTTGCATTTGTCAGGAATAGGAATCCCATCCTATTCTCATCCGCCCACCCTTGTCACTTGTATCTTCTTTGGGAGTTTTGTCTGTCTCAGTCTAATTTGGTCATATCAATGAAATATTTTATTCTCTATGCCAGAGAGGTGGTCAGCCAGGTATAAGCATAACCACGGGGATACTTGGGAAAGCCCTAGGGGGTATGCACGGGTGGGCAGAGATGGAGCACCATCATCCTGCACTGCCACCTCTCAGAAGCAAGACCAGGGGGCGAGGGCAGTGATGCTCCTCTGTGAGCTGCACAGTTGATGCCCGACTGGCCCAACACAGTTAGGGGAAGCTTGCATGTGGCAGCCACTGCTGCCACCCACCACCCTATGCTGCTGCTCTATATTTCAAATGTGTTTTTGAGTCTCATAATCTTGGAGGATTTGGTTGACATTTGAGGAGTTTTACTGTGGAAAATATGACAAAACTTTGACACAACAAACATTTTAACAGGAAGGCAATCATTCTTTCTTTGCCCATTTAAATTTTAGGCTTTTTCCTTGCCTAACTTGTGCAGTAGAACAATGACAGCCTAGGAATTGCTGTCATTGATACTGGCACCTAAAATATCATGAGCAGTGTTAATAATATATTTGAGAAATGAAGACACTCAAATGAATTAAAGAGGATGGAAGGGTATATTACTTACTGGTAATGCTAGCACGTTCCATTCATGTGACCATAAGTTTCACCCTCAAGCCAAACAGATGCCTCAAATGAGGCTTTGGGGCTGTTCTCTCTCAGGACTTTGAGGACATCCAATCTTATGCTTAAGATGGAAGCTTCCTCCAGAGAGCAAACACACAGAGTATCCTTGTTATTAAGTGAGCAATAAAGGCCCCCTGCTGTTATCTCCTTGGGAACACCTTTACCCTCATTATTGATCTTGACCCTTTAACAGGGTTGAAAGCAAAGGGAGAAGCCAACCCCAGACTTATGTGTTAGTACCTAGCAGTGCAATATTACTCCTTTGAGGTCTGCCATCAACCATGATCCATGCATGCCAACATGAAATTCTTTTCATGAGGAATCATGGGCGACTAGTGCCACCTTAGTCAGAGGGTGCACATGCCCCCCCTGGGGGAGGTCCCCCATGGCTGACCCTGGCAACTGGGGGGGGGAGACGAGGTCCCCCCCCAGGTGATCCCACAATGGCTGATCACTGTGGCCACTTGTGGGAACAAGTGCCAGATGATGGCTTTAGCCACTCACAGAAGCAGCCACAGCCAACTTCCCCAGCTGGAAGGAGGGGAGTTAAAATTTGGAAGAGTGCATCTCACGCTCCACTCTTGGGGGAGGAGGTATGTAACAGGGTTGTCTCTCCCATTAAGTGAGGGGTAGCCAGCCCTGTTAAAAACAATTATCTGGGGGACTTTTATTGTTAATGGAAGAATATCCCACTGGGTGCTTAAAACCCCAGAGGAGAGATACAAGAGGCGGCACACTGGCAAGGAGAAAAGAATGTGAGCTTGCTGCACAGAGTTGCAAGGCTGTTGTTCTGGGGCTAGAGCTAAAAGGGCTCCTCTCTTAGTGCCCAGAACATGCCAGCAGGGTTTTGTTTTGTTTCTTTATTTGTTTGCTTCCTTGGTACTTAAAGACCAGGTTTTATTTGGGAGGACCAGCTGCAGAGTTCCTCAGGGACTAAAGCCTTTCTACAAAAGCCAGCAAGCTAGGCAACTCACTAATGCCTTTTGTTCATCCTATTTTAACTCTGTGGGGACAGAATTTATACATAAACTGGTTTAAGTGATCAGAAACTGGTTTAAACCTGTAACAGAACAGATGTTCAGTGCAGATATACTAGTTTGAAAATGGGTAAAACTGGTTTGAGGTAAGTCTGATACTACATTCAACCAGGTTTAACTGATTTGGGTCAAATTGTTTTATGCAATGTCTGTCCCAGATCCCTTCCTGGTGTAAATTAAACCAGACTCCCCTAGCATCCTGACATCCTCTCTGCTTCACACCAGGACTGGATCTTCCCCTCTACTGCCTGGCTGGAGAGCTTGGCAGAGACTACATGCATCTGCCTGGATTCCCCCTGCTCCTCCCCTCCATTCTAAGTGGGGATTGCCCTGTCCCCTCTGCCTTACACAGGCACCTTTCAGCATTAGCTAGAAGACCACATGTTGGCTACAGTACATGCTGCATGAGACAGGACAAAGGCAGAATCAACAGGTATATGGTAATGGCCCTCTACTATTTTGTTAATGGGGTGATAAGCACTGAGTTAGGTGTGATAAACACAGTGTTATCAATTCCCTGCTGGGCTGGTTGGGGGTGGGGGGGAAGACCTCTCCCTAATCAGAGTATCCTGCCAGGGCCTGGCCATGGCATCCTTAGCTCAGTGTGGAAGGGAAGGGAGGGCTGCTTTACCTTCCCCCGGCATCTAGCTTGAGCCAGTGCAGGCATGTGCCTGCATTTCTGAGATGACTGTGCAGTGACAAACCGACTCAGCCTAGCCAGGTTATACTAACCTGCAAAAATTGAATCAGTTAAGGCTCAGGATTTTTGTATGCGTGTCCCTAGCATGAATGGTTATGTAGTAGAATATTCCATCAAACCGCAAACCTCTCACCATGGTATCTGGCTGGAGAGAATGACCTTAGCAAAACTGTTCATCTTGCCACATTGTAACCTATAGGTTTTGAGCCCTAGAGGGTACCAGTGCTTCAACTCTTGCTACAATAACTACTGCTTGTGTGTCATACTTCTCTCTCATCTAAAATAATATGGGCAGAAGGTAGCTGTACAGCTTTTGTCAATGTTGCTACGCATCTGGTTTAGTCAGAAGCACTCAGACAGAAGGCAAGAACAAGTGTATTTACATAGTCTATTCTGGTACAAATGTGACAGAGTCTACAGTAGTCCTTAAAATACCCCACACTAACTTGATTTAGTCTGTTATGATATTTAAACAAGCTTCCAAATCTCACTTGTAGCCCTTTTTATAGGAAATTTTATAATGAGAATAGAGGGAAATTTTATTTTTGAACTATAACAAACAGTAATTCAAGCAGCATTCTGTGATATTTTCACTTATGGTAGATCTAAGCATGAAACAAGGAGATCACTTTAATTTACCATGTGTGTGTTTATTACCAATATTTCAAATTTTTACTCATCAATGGAAAATCCTGGAAGCCAAAAAAGCAAATATAATAATGGCAGTTGCTTCTAAATGTAGAGCTGGAAGCACAGGACCCTGTGCAGGTACATTTATGCATACAAGCCTTGGAAAAAAATACCCATATTCAGTTAAGTATTTTACACACAGAACTGGGGATGATCCCTGGAATTTGGCCTGACCTTTTCAAAAAGAGGTCTCAAGTTTCTCAGGAAGTACAAAACTGATGGAAGCAAACTTCCAAAGAAGAGTTGTGTTTCATAGTTGGTAGGGTTGGAAGAGACATGAGCAGATCATCAAGTCCAGCTCCCTGCCGTGGGCAGGAAAGTACTGGTGTCAAGTGACCCCAGCCAAGTAATTATCTAGCTTCCTTTTGAAGACCCAGAAGGAGGGTAGATGTTTGTCATGAACATTTCTATAAGGTCTGTCCTATCAATTTAATTATTTCGTTCTTAATGAATTTCTAGAGCAAAAACAAAAACAAAAAAAAAACACACAACAATAACAATTTTATCTAACTTATTGTTTTTGCTATAATCATACAATAAAATTATGCATTCTACCAGTTCACAGAAAGCTCAAAACAGAACATAGTATATGATGGTAGAAAAAGATAAAATTAAGCACTAGCCACTAAAAAAAACAGGGGCATTCTATTAGACCCTTATTCCTTAGGTGTAACCTGGCTATGCATTCATGCAGGTAATGGTTCAATAAAACAGCAAATAAGCCAAAAGGTGTGTGTAATAGCTTTGTGGCTGGTTAACACTGTTCCTTAAATTGAATGTGTGGCCACTGTTGATCACGGGACACAGCCTTGGGATTGCACAGGAGCCTTGAAGGGCTCCAAAGCACACCCATGGCAGGGAGTGCCAGTGAGTTGTTCCGCACTCCCAGTCACAGAAGACACCTTTGCTCTGGTGTGCTCCTCTAAATGGGAGGGCTGGTGAGTTGATCAGCACTCTGAGCCATGGGAGCACATTGGAGTCCCTTGCTCTGGTGCACTCCTATGGCTGGAATCACTGATCAGCTGACTGACACTTCCAACCCTGGGACACACTGGGCATCTGGCTTGCTATGAGCTGGTACAGTGGGAGCCTGGGATTATGAACCAGCAATAGGACATAGTTGGGATCTGATGGCAGGAGGGATGGTGGTTGGGATGGTGCATCACCCCTGAACATCTGTCAGAGTTCTGGGATCCAGCGCCACCTGCCCATGACAACTGCAGATCTCATTACTATAGCAAGGCAGTGCCAACAGTACTGAGAACCCACATAATCACCCCTAGCACCAACTTTGGTGGAGGGAGAGGGAGTGGGGACACAATAAAAAAAAAAAAAAATATCAGCTACTGCTGGCAGCCATGAGTTCACAGTTGCAAATTGCAGTGGCAACCTAAAGTCACCCCCACCCGGTGTATCAGGTCCTTGACCATATCCCTCCATGGCTGAGTGAATCACAGTCTAGTATGACATCATTCTTTGTAGTTTTTACCATATAGAGGTAGGTTGTGAGGCCGAAGGACTGCTATATTAACAGTAAAGGGGAAAGTCTCACTCTCAGTACATCTCTGTGTGAAAGCTGGCATCATTCATTCTTAAATTCTTTGTCCTGTTTTAAACACAGGGGAAATCGGGTCAATGACTCTCAGTACATTTCCCAGGATATTTGCTTGGAGGATACTCTAGATATTATTTAGCCATCCAAACAAAGGGTTATTTTAAAAAGGAGGGGCTTCTAGAATGCACTTCTTATGGTATCTGGTAGGTCTAGAAGATCTGATTTTCATCCATTGTTTCAGAGTTCTTAATTCAGGTAAGGGGTTCACATTTATCAGTCTGGTTTTAGAGGGCATAAGTCCCCCCCTTTCCTCCTTGCAGAATTAGGTAGAGCTACTTTACAAAGAAATTGGAGATCTTTTAGCTCAGATTTTTGTTAAAATAGATAAAGTGTTTAATAGAAGGCATCACCTCTAGCTTTTTCCTGGAAAAAACAAACTAATTTCCTCCTTCCATTTCCAAAAATGGATACCTTGGATTTACCCGTTTTAATTTCCAAGCTATTTGAGGTGCATCCTGCTGCAAAACATCTAATAACCTTTGGAGTCCTATTTGGGATTGTGATATTATTAATGCATCATCTATATAAAGCAAGACAGAGATATAGTCATTCAATATCATGGGCACGTGGAATTGATTTACTATTAGCACCTGTTTTAGGTCATTCAAGAACACATTTAAAAGTAAGGGAGAAGCAATCATCCTTGTCCTACCCCAGTTTTACTTGGGAAACTGTTGGACAGGGCATCACCAATCCCATAACGTACCCTAGACAGGGGATTTAAATAGAAAGTAATAATTAACTGCAGGAGAGTTTTACCCATTGATGTTTCTAACAGCTCCTTCCATAATTTTAAATCTGTTTATTTCATAGACATTAGGGCTGGAAGGGACCTTGAAGATTGAGTCCAGCCACCTGCCCAAAGGGCAGGAAGTCAGGGGTCATAGGATCCAAAGCTCCCTTTAGATGTATGAAGGCTATAAATGCATGAAGGATATATCCACAAATGATTTTTGTCTATTACATATTCAGATGTGAAACAGCGCAACACTAAGCAATTGTCCATGCACGGAAAAGTCTTCTCTAAAATTGTTGTCAAATCAGACATCACCAACCAATACTTTCTTGAAAATAGTTTTGAGCAAGGAAAAAAAAAATTCAAGGCTAATTAATAGTTCCCTCAAGTGATGTTATAAAAATGCAAATAGGAAGTTATCATTAAATTTTTCTTATTTATTTGTCCCTTGCAATGGCAAAGTGTTTTCTGGCTTGGCTTTGGAGATGCTCTTTGTTTTCCACCCCTCCATTTGACCACATTTTGTATATGTGAGTTTTTTTAAAAACAATCCCCTTATTCTTGTGCAAGGGTCTTTTTCAATGAAAGCTCAAAAAGTAAACTTTCCATTAAAAAACAATGTTTCTAGTCCAGCCTTTAAATTTTTTTTTTAAAAATACGAAGTTGGCCAAACTTAATTTTACTCAGTTGTACCTACTCAGTATACCTACTGTAGAGATGGAACTAGTTGAGTACAGTCTGATGCTAGTAGTAGCCTTGTATTTCTTAAGAATTTATCTGCACTATCCTTTCAAAGCAGTAATGAGAATAAAAATGATTAATGGGCAAAATGCCTGCAAGTTACTGAATCCTGGATTTTATCCCATCCATCATTTTTCAGAGGTCCTAGTAATATGGGAACACTATCAGTAAGTTATTTATTCAGGTTGTTTTGTTAATCAATCAGTAGAGAAAGAGGCTGAAATTAGAAAGAAAAAAGATTGCATATATCCTGTCTCGAAGATGCACACAGTCTATCTTCTGAAGATAGATCATTTTAAAAGGAAGTACATTGGAACAGAAAGACATGATCTATTGACATGACAGATGCACATAAAAACAACCAACCAAAGAAAGAAAAAGACTCCTTACAACATTATTGTAGGAGGCGGCTGTTCTGGGCACATTGTGCACTTTTTTTGGTCAAAAAAAAGATATCACATCATACCATATGGATTCAATTTTGAAGTTGTGGCTTCTGCAGTGGCACAAAATAATGGGAGCTCTTGACACTTTCCATGTGCTACCCAACATACCCTCACAGATTATTCAATACCATGAGAAGCATCAGTATATCTGAACTAATTTTGCACCTCTAGATCTGCCCCATTTCCAGTGCTTCAGAAGGCGAGAAAAAAGAGAAAACAACCAAAGCAAAACCTACAAATCACATACTCAAGAAAGAAAACCAATATTCTTCCTAGCCCCTATAAATGAACCTGAAGTATAAGACTGATACAAAATAAAGTGAGTTCACTGCCACATTTCTGAGTTTGGAGTGTGCAAGTAGGAATAGGTGGGGAATTGTTAATGGCCACTTAGTACTCCATCACAAGTATGAAGAGTCCTTATAATATATCACATGCTCTTTGCTTTTTCATACTGTCCCTTTCACCTGATAGTATTCAAAGTATTTTTAAAAAATTGTTTTAGCAGTTGCCTCTGATAAACTTCAGTGTAACACTCCCCCCCCGCCCCTTAACTCCAGACAGGGGGTTAAAAGAAGTGCTTCTTGTCCAATGTGTGACATTTCAGGATGACTTTTTTGTACTGCACGACAGGTGCCAAGAGGTCCTAAAAATCAGCTATAAATCAAGAGAAATACCTTAGTGTAAAGGGTAGTGTACAAAGACCTGAGATGATGACTAAAAAGCCACGTTTCCTCTGTATCCATAGTCTTCACAGTACTTATACTATGCTTATTCCCTGTTATCTTGGGTGTCATAAGAGATAGAACAGCAGCTTCTCTTCAGGCACTAACTGGTGCTTGAAGGACTAGGTTGTGCACAGTTGCCTTTGAATGGGGAAGAGCACAAATGTGGGTTAACATGAATTTTTTCCATCCTTGCTGAGTTGCACTGCGCATGCCTATGTTCATTCATAAAGGCTCCATCCTTTCAGTTCACCTTTTTGTACATCTGTTCACATAAAGAAAATGAACATTTTCCTGCTTAGTCTGAATTCAAAGCATGAACTGAACAGTGAAGAGAAATTGCCCATATTGAAGAGATAGTCTGTAATAAACAGTTTTCACTGTCAACAAGAAAGCTGCTTTAAGTTACCTATCAGTCTGTCTATATGCACCTTCTGTGTCTATGACTAAAACTGCCTTTATGAACACTTAAATTTATACATAATATTGTAATGACTGTTTGCTAAGACTAATATCAAGGTATTATCTTTACAACTGCTGTGCTTTCTATGTTTCCAGGAATAAACAATACCTTAGTTATTTATTACAGAAAAAAAAAAAATCTGCCTTTACAGAGATGATAATCCTTTTTCCTATAAAATGTGGTAGCAAATACTAGTTTTTTTCCAGACAAATTAACAGATTATACTCCTTTCAATCCGTTTATGATCTGAAGTAAAAAAAAAAAAATGGGTTTCACCACATAGTTAGAAATCTTACTCCAAATGATCTAAGGACATCTGCAAACATTTAAAGCTTCCCTGTTTTCAGTTTCACAATGTATACATGAAAACACTTTGAATAATATGATTTACCCCAATTTAAAGACTAAGCACGTTACTTCAAAACCAATGTGTTATTTCAAAAGCAAAACAACACAATACTAATTAAAATAAGTGGACTGTGTTTTAAACACAGAGAAAGAAAGATAAAATGGTGGAGGAGCATGACTGCCCACTAAATGCACCAGACTCAAAATGAGGGAACAAAATTTGCTCTGATGGTGTCACCCACCACTCATCTCAAGCATGCCAGAGTCAGGTCTTGAGGTAGGAGAGAGGGGGACCTAAAGATGGCTTGAGTACCTCATTTGTAAGCACGCTGTATGTGAAGCATATCCTAAGGAGTATGCAAAAGCAGTGCAGACATGATTTGAGTATTTTTTAAAACTCATTTACCATTGGGCAAGCCCGCAGAAATGAATATACCGGTGTTTCTGAATAAATGAACTATCAAAATCTTTTAATGAAGATAAATGCCTACAAACAAAATTGTAATTTGAATTTAAACTTTATCATAGTTTAAAAATGTTGGACTGAGAATGTTAATAACAAGGCTCATATCTGATTATACAAGATATTTTAATAGTTTATTAATATTATAATTGTAATATAGTCAATTAGAAGAGCCAAGAGTGCTAGGGCAATTTCAGTATAGAAACCTTCTTATAAATATAATAATAATAATAATAAAAAAAAAGAGTTTAAAAGTTGCCTTTTCTGGCTCACCATAGCAAACCATGTGAAGGATCATATGGCTATCCACATCATCCCAGTTTACATCAGGTACCATGATTTAACAACATTTGTGGAAATAACCACTGTAAGATGCATAGCTTAAGCTATGGTTCAATATGACAAATCTTTCTTTAAACCATGGAAAGTTATTATGGGTCATAAAAGACTGGTCAGCAAAGATCTACAGGACAGATCGCTGTAAATCCTATTTTAAATTAAGATTTGCAATATTTACTTCCATTATATATTAACATAATAGGCTAATAAACACCCCGTTGAACTACAGAGAAATAAGGAGGAGCAAATTTAACAAAGCAAAATGAAAATAATTAGGAATGACTTAGAATAACTTAATATTTATAATAATCACTACTTTGCATTAACAAGACAATTAAAGTTATTATACTTAATACAGCAAATGTAGCAAATGCATTAATGAACATAGGACATTACATATACTACTGGTTCTTAAACTTTGACTCAAGACACCCCACCATAATTTCTGAATTTAGCAGAAGCGCATTAAAAAAAAAAAAAGAAAGAAAGAAAAGAACTTTGAAAAACATTATAAAAATGAGGACTTTGAAGTATTGGAGCAATTCTACCATTGCAAAGAACTGAGTGTGACCAGGGGCATGCTTGGGACTGGGTCTTATGCCAGGCCACTCACCTGTGGTTATGGGGAAGTCCACCCAGTCTCACCTGCCATTACTTTGCTGTTCCCATAACCTGGCAGAAAGTGCAGGAGACTGACTATTACATGCCCCAATGCCAGGGGTTGCCATCTGCGGCTCCTAACCTTCCCTACACTGTGGCCCATTCCTTACAGATGGCATCCATGGTGACATTATGTCCCTAGCCTGGAGCTGGGCCAAGCTTAGCCCTTACTGTCAGGCCTCTTTCACACACACATTTACTCTGTCCTCCTCACTAGGAGGCCTAGGGCCTCTCACACTCCACCCCCGCACAAAGTCTTTCTTGCATCAACAACTTGTTCCACCCTGCTAACTCTTGGAGTGGCTCCCATAGGCCACAGACTA
Organism: Crocodylus porosus; assembly: GCF_001723895.1. Classification (NCBI taxonomy): domain Eukaryota; kingdom Metazoa; phylum Chordata; order Crocodylia; family Crocodylidae; genus Crocodylus; species Crocodylus porosus. The sequence continues at coordinate 70,783,798 of NW_017728931.1, read as the reverse complement.
TCCAGATCACACCTTGGATGGCAGACAGTCTCTTGGGCCTCTCCTGCAGCCCTCACCCAGGTAGTGGCCTGACAAGTTGCTGATCTGGGCCAATCTTGCCCTGGCCCCTCCCAGAGCAGCATTACACAAACCTATACAGATACACACTGGGACCCTGGCCCCATGTACTAGGATCCCAGCCCCCTGTTCTCCCTTTCTGGGGCATCACACTTCTCTCAGGCTGTTCTCCAGGGGGTAGGTCCATGTGTTGCCCTTCAGGATGTCCCACAGCCCTACTCAGCACCTCCCCCTTGGGCTATGCTTCAGGCTGACCCTCAGCCCTAATCAACCCTCTTCTGGGCCCTCACTACCACCCCCTCTCTGGGGTTATACATCTATCCCCTCCTTCAGGACTCTGGGGCTGCCCTCTCCTGTGGAGGCCCAGGTGGCCACAGCCATGCCTGGCCCTATCTAGGTCTTACACCCTATTTGGGCTCAGGTGGCCATAGCCGTGCCTGGCCCTCTTGTATCCACAGTGCTGTGGGAGTTAGGGTTTAAGGGACCCCAAACCACCTTTCACCAGAATAGTAACTGGCCTTGCATTTCCTGGGGACTCCCACACCACCAGGAGCCCCACCAGGCAACCCTTCCCAGGCAGGGTGCAATTTTACATCATACCCAAGACCAAAAGCCTCCTGCAAGCTGCTTTTTACAACCCTCCTACCAGGCAATGTTTCTGCCTAGCTGCTAGGCAGCAAACTGCTGTGGTTATATAGGCAGCCAGTGTTTTAAAATGGCTGCCACAATCAAGCACCTGCTGGCTGCTTGACTCAGCCCTTAAAGTGGCAGGCACTGCAAGTACACTGCCACACTGACTAAGACTACAAGTCAGAATGTTCTTAACATTAGATTCCCATTTGACATTTCAGGATTTATCTTGTGAATCAAATATAAGTGTTTGCATATCTAAAACTGTCGATATTGTTTGGCACCCTTAAAAAGTCTTACAGCACCAAAGAATCACCAAAAAAGACACTCAATAGAGAATTCTGTCAATGAAGTGTTCACAGTAAGAGATTCCTGGCTCAAAGGCCACATACAGCTTATTCCAATTCAAAATATCATATATATTTAAGTAAAAATATAAAAGAATAGCGCCAGTATCTAATAGTGTAACATCTAGAAAATAGGGAAAGAAGTCAAAGCTGTTTCCTAGCCTCGTCACCCATAAGGCAGTCCAGTTTCTGTATCTAAGAACACTTTCAGCCCCTTCTGACTTCCTTGCTCCAGTTACAGGTGTGTCAACTGGAGACAACCTTTGGCAAGCATCTAGAGCAGATATCCATACTCATAGCTCTAGAGTTGTCACTGCTCTGTCACTAAACCCCTCACCCATTAAAACAAGCATCTTTTTAAATGGCTAAGCGTTTAAATAGCTAAATAAAAGTTTCTGAAGAGTTATAAAGGATTTGTGCTCATTTATTAATTTGGCTTTATTAATCACCATGAAACAGTCTCTTGCCTTATTACCAAAACTCAGTTTTCCTTATGTTTGTAGTTACCAAATTTACTTTGCAGATTATTTTATTTAAATGATCAAAATTGTTTTAAAGCTATATTTTCACTATAATCTTTAATAGTTGAGCATGTATTCTGAAGAGTCCTTTAATTTTGTTGCTTGCAGAAAGTTAGCCAATCACATTGCTTCAGAAATGTATTTACCAATATGGCCATTTCCAATTTAAATACAGTCATCTATCTGGATGCAGGTAATGCAAGTTCACCAGTAATGTACCTGCCACATCTTATGAAAAGATAACAATTGGTTTCAAAACTGTCATTTTACCAAAGGCTATGAAATCATAAAAAAAGCAGACATTTACTAGATAAAACTAGGTGTGGGGGGCACCTAATGAATTGATGTCTCCTGAGAAAACACACACTTTACCACTGAGGTATATTTAAAATTATGCCATAGTTAAATATTTCAAAATAAATCAATATTTTTCTTTGTATATCTTGCAAACTGCATGCAAGCAACAAATGAATCTTTACTATCTTGCACAAATATTCTGTGTTTAATATATCACAGTATGTTTAGAGTCCTAAATTTCTCATGAATGCATGTTCATACATACAATATAGAGGTTTTTCCTTCAACAGAATGGCAAGTTTGGGAACCCATTTTCCTACTGTCAGGTTAGAAACAGAGTTCGGGTACATTTCTACGGGTAATATTCTGGTTATATTAAGGCATTGAGAGCTTTGCCTTTGACTTCAAAGGATACAGGATTTCAGTCTTTAAATAAAAAAACCCATTTCCTTTGTGGCTAATACAAAAGGTTAAGAGTAATTGTGTAAAGCATTCTTAGTAAGAGTTCAGAATAATCTATTCTTTTTCCAACAAAAAAGTTATGTCAGATTCATTGGGTAAAAGCCTAACTCCATAGAAGTTAGGCTGAAGATATCACTTCTATTCTTTCTTTGTGGAAAGTTACCATTTCAAAAGTCAAGAAATTAATAGCTGGAAATGATAACTAGAAATATAATTAGAATGTGCAGAGAAAAATATGAAATTGCAAAAAGAGAAGATTAAAAACCATGAACACACTAACTTTAAGCAGCAAATAAATTCCTAATGGACCTGACCTCCAATTTAAAATATGTTGCAGGAAATGGACATTTTGCAAACTGCAAAAATCCTCATTACACTTTGTCATGACATTAAGAAGAAAAAACAGCCTAGGTTTTAATAAAACTAATAAAAATGTTGATTGTCTTCTGTCTGAAATGTACTGGCAAAATGTGCAGGTGAGAGGATGTAAATAGTGCATTTGGTAATTATTATCAGTTGCAGACTAACTACCCTGCTGTCAGTTTTATTTCACAGTGACATCCAAATTATACCTCTTTGGTTCCATTCTGCTGCCCCGCTGCTTAAAAATAAAGCAAATAGCTGCCCATTAAAGACACAAAATATTATGCAGGCTCTGACCAGACTGAAGCTAATTAAAGAAAAGAAATTCAACTTGGTTTATTTTGTATCCGTCATATACTTTTTTGTCCTTGGTACAGTAGCCCACATAATATCACTCATACCTGTAAAAGCCAGCAATATCTAGACAAAGCCTAGGGTCAAATTATGGGAAGAGCAGAAGTTAATTCGTAACTGCTTTGGTTTCTCTGAATTATAGTGGTAAGCTACCTTAGTATTTTAAATGCCTGTAAACATAGGTTACTTATTTTACCATTTCACAGGGAAAATGTATTCCCTGCAAATGAAAATGATTGAATACAGTAGATACTTTTCTAATGCACTTTTCTTTTAGGAGTTTACTATATTACAATATCTAGATTACATTAGAGAAAGTAGAATAGGCAAAATGTGAATGGAAGAAACATCTTGGTTCTTCCAAAGATATCCCTGTTGATTCTTTGGGGACATTATAATGATGGGGGTTTTTTTGCTGGAAGCTTGCTTTATCAGAAAATAATGTAATGATAAAATACTTCTTTTAAAGCTTGATTTGGTTTCCTTCAATCTGCAGTTTATCTAGTTCATGCCTGTAATTAGGCTGTTTGCCTATTACCAGAAACAGATGAAAGTCAGAGTTCATTTCTGCAAGAATGTATCCTATTTCAACATAATTTTAGTCTTAAATTAATTAAGGTTTGCATGGAATGGAAATTTCAGTTCAGACATGTTATTATGTTTTTTTTGGATGTTTTCAGTCATGACAGTTTTCCAACAGTCCTGGACTGAAATATTTTTTATTTGATTCGCTAAATCAAACTGAAGTCTTTAGTTTTAGTTTAATTTAATTTTACGTGATAATGACCTGTGTCTTCCTGAGATACTTCAGTGCCACATGTGAATTTTAGTTTGAGCAAGTCATCTGATCACGACTCCAACAGCTGGGAGACATCTTCAATTGGGAGATATCTTTATCAGTTTTACCTCTACGGTCCCTTTCCTTCCCTTATCCATGGGGCCTCACTGTTGATATAGATCAGCCAGAGAACCCAGTCCGAAAGAAATGATAATGGAACAAGAGGGAATGGAACTATAACTTTGATGAGAAACCATGGCAATTCAAGAAGACAAAAAAATATCAAACCTCATGTATTCAGGTTCAGTCAGACAAATTAAAGTGTTTCAAAAAGTTTTTTTTTAATTTTCCTAAGAGAAAATAAAACCTCAATGACATCATTTTTTCTTGTAAAAACTGTTTTTTTGCCTAAAGAAAATGTCAGCAGAACATCTGCATCATTAGAAGATTGTTACACTTGATTTTTCACTTAATATAATCATTTCTACCCATTTGCACAAAATGCATGGGAAGCTATTATAAAATATTACCAAATGAGAATGGTGCACGGCAATAGAAAAACAGATTCTATGAGCATAAAACAGAAGAGGTCAAAATTCTTGTCAGCTACTATTCCTTGACTGCATATAAGATGTTGACTAAGATTCATTTTATTTTGAATAGGTACGGTGTTAAATTAATTACCTCTTTGTATTATGGAGTCCTAGTCTGACCTGTAATTTACCCCTGGAATAACAGCTACCATACCCTTAAAGGGCAAAACCTGTGTCATATGGCATAGTCACATGTAAAGGATGATGTACAAGCTGAACTACCTAAAATGTATTCCTAATCCTAGAGTGAATAGGATTACACTTTGGGCCTGTTGTTTTTGACAAAAACTTCTTTAAAGGATAATATAACAGGAGAAATTGAATTCCAACCTTATGAATAAAGCCTGACTTGCAAGCAAAAATAAACAAGGCTACATAGTTCCTAAAAACTTCCTAAATCCTCCAGAGTTCAGTGTATCCTGTTTCTTTTAATAAAGTTCATTTAAGCAAGCAATTTAGGAATTTTTCCTAGATAGTTGGTCTGATACGTTTATAAACAGTAGCAAAGTTTACCTCATAATTTTAATCACATCTGTATAATGCCTGTAATCAACATACAATACAGTGACTCCATCAAGTTTTATCATACACTGTATGCAGTAGTATAAGCTTACGTATAATTTATTTATAGCCAGTAAATCTCCAAAAGAAAATGAGACCTCTGTTTCTATTAAACTCTGCTTGTTTTGTTACTTCATCCTCCCACTCACCCTTATGTTGTTTGTCTCTTTCTTCTACCTCTTGTGTCTTATTTAAACAACAAGGTTGTAGGACTTTGAGGGCAGGAACAGTATTCTTTGTTACACTGTTCTGTACTTTACACAATGAAACCCTGAACCTTGACTGAGTTTCCTAGGCAGTAGTGCAATAACAATATCATAGTAATCAAGGTGTAGAATTACCTATCTCTATAGCATCCAAGGCTGCATGAACAAACTGTTGCTAAGGTTATAATGGTTTCTATGTTTGCCTACACCTAAGTAGTTAATACACTGTTAGGGCCATGAAGTGCTACTACCTATATTACAGACAACTTGGTGGCAGGTGGAGGTAGGGTGGCCATCAGAGAGGACAGTCTGGTTGTCCTCTGTCCTTTATTGATGTGAAACTGGACACCTTTATGTCCTCTATTTTTCTCTTCAAGAGAAAAATTTGAATACTATAAAAGCCTTAATCTGTCTGTCCATAATGCTTTATTTGTGCTCTGATTGGCTGGCAAACAGCCAACCAGAGTAAAAAATGGCTTCCCTAGAACAGAAATAACCTGGTGTATTGAACCATGTAATCCTGGAAACTGGAACAAAAAACCAAAAGGAGCATTCCCAATTTTATTCAGAAAGTGTGGGGCATCAGGGTGACAAGCTAATGGGCTAGGGAGAAACTAATATAAATATTAACATTAAACTACATACACTTAATGGCTAAATAACAGTTAAACAAGAACATTGTGGTATGTTCACTGAAGAACAGGTGACTGATGATATGCACTGAGACCACCTTCTCAGTAACACCTTCCTAGCCACCACGGATGTTACCAGCCTATATACTAACATCCCACACCAGGATGGCATCCAAGCCAGCCTTACATATCTACAGGAACAAGATTACAACTCAGAATACAGACCCAAGGATATTACTGACCTTGTACACTTCATCCTCACACACAACAATTTCACTTTTAATAACCAACATTTTCTCCACACAATGGGAACAGCTGTGGGAACCAAAATGGCCCCACAGTATGCCAACCTTTTTATGAGCCACCTGGAAGAAGACTTCCTTAAGAACTGCACCATAAAACCCTTATTATACTTAAGCTATATCAATGATATCTTCATCATTTGGACTGAAAACCTGCAATTTCTGATTGAGTTCCAATCAGAAATTCAACAATCACCATCCCTCCATCTGACTTTCTCTAGAATACTCCAGCATCTCCTTTTTAGACACGATGATCAGTATCCAGAATGGTAAAATACAGACCACATTATACAAGAAGCCCACAGACCAACATACATACCTGCACAAAACCAGCTATCACCCTAAACACACCAAGAAAGCTGTGAAATACAGTCAAGCCCTCAGATACCACTGAATTTTCACTGAGGAGAACACCCAGGATTGCCACCTTACCAATCTTAAAAAGGCTTTCACCCAACAAGGACATTCCTCCAGAGAGATAGATCTCACATTTGAAAGGGCCACCTGGATACCGTGTGAAGAACTGCTGCAGTACAGAAGAAAACCCCCCACAAATCGCACACCACTGGTTATGACAGATCACCCCTCCCTTGAACCCATATGAAAAATCCTCAGTTGCAACCCATACTAGAAAGAGACCCTATTCTTAAAAAGATCTTCCAAGAGCCACCCATCCCAGCCTTTAAACAAGCACCGAACCTTGCTAACCTCATCATCAGAAGCAAAGTTCTTCAGACCCAGAACACACCAAATGGATCCAGACCATGCCATGACAAAAAATGCAAAGGCTGCCAACACATCTCCACCATCCCCACAATTACTACACTCCACAACAGAGCCATCAGTATCCCCGGATCTTACAGCTGCACCTCCAAAAATGTAATGTAATGCATCTCATCCATTGCACCAACAGCACTGATAGAAAATATGTAGGACAGACCAAACAAAACCTGCTCACCAGAATGAATGTACACCATAAATCTATTTGACAGAAATACCCAATCACCTGTGGGGGCACATTTCTCACAGGAAAACTATTCTCTTTCTAGTGGTGTTGGTAGGTCTCTTTGAGTCCTGATCCTCAAAGGAAACTTACAAAACACTTCCCAGAAATGAGCCTATGAACTCCACTTTGAGGATGGAGGAATCATCGGACTGCCAGACCAAGCAACACCCACAACTACAGCCCAGCCTAGACCAACAAGCGAAACTTATACACAGGTAAGCGACAGGGGCCAGGGCAATGCTGTGATTAGGGGGCCAGTACACACATCCACAGGAGGCCTCAAATGCCTTTACACAAACGCTCGTAGTATAGGAAACAAGCTAGCTGACACCAACCCGGACATAGCGGGGATCACTGAAATGTGGTGGGACTCAACGCATGACTGGGTGGTGAATGTCAAGGGCTATAGGCTGTACAGGAGGGACAGGATAGGAAGGAAAGGTGGGGGCGTGGCACTCTACATTAAGGAGGAATACCCATCCTCATCAATTAACAAAGAATCAGAAGAAGGGAACTCTGAAGTGCTTTGGGTTAGAATACAAGGCAGTAGAAGGGAAAGAGACTTAACAGTGGGGGTCTACTACAGACCTCCCAACCAAGGGGAAAAGCTCGACCAGGAAGACTTGGGTCAGCTCATGGAGGTAGGGAAATCTAAGGATGTGGTAGTCATGGGGGACCTGAACTTCCCGGACATTTGCTGGGAAGAGCAGTCAGCCAGAACTGACCGCTCACGTAGGTTCTTAGCTAGAATGCAGGACCTCCATCTAACCAAGGAGGTGCCCAGCCCCACCAGGGGAGATGCCTTGTTGGACCTGGTGCTGGCCACGGGAGGCGACCTGCTGAGGGGGCTGTGGGTGCTCGACCACCTGGGCGACAGTGATCAATGCCTGCTGGAATTCACCATCCAGCGCAAGGTGGCAAAGGCCTGCAGCAAGGCAGGAGCCCTAGATTTCAGGAGGGCAAACTTCAACGAGCTAAGGAGAATAGTCGGGGAAGCACTGAGGTCCCAGAAGGGAGGGGAGCTAGGCATCCAAGGAGGGTTGTTGCTCCTCAAGGAGATGATCCTCCAAGCCCAAAGAGAGGTAATCCCAACATGGCTCAAAAGGAGCAGGAGGGCACGCAAGCCCCCATGGCTCACCAAAAGCATCTGGGAATGTCTCCTAGCTAAAAGGGAGGCGTATACCCAATGGGAAGGAGGGGCCATCACCAGGGATGACTAGACCGCAGTTGCTCAGGGAAGTAGGGGAGCGATCAGGAAGGCCAAGGCAGAGATGGAACTGGGACTAGCTTCCCAGATGAAGGACAATAAGAAGTCCTTCTTTAAATACATAGGGGGTAAAAAGAAGGTTCCGGGTAATGTGGGGCCCCTGCAGAACACATTAGGAAATTTGGTCATCACACCAGATGACAAAGCCAACATATTTAACAATTTCTGTGCCTCCATTTTCCTAATCAGGGACCAGAAGTCACCCCCCCACTGAACCCCCCTCAGGGCCCAGGGGAGGCACACCTAGGCCAAGGGTTAGTGAGGAACTAGTTAGGGAACTTCTGGAGTGACTGGATGTATTCAAGACAGCCAGTCCAGACGATCTCCACCCTAGAGTACTAAAGAAATTGGCTGAGGTCATTGCAGGACCCCTGAAATGGCTTTACAAGCACTTGTGGTGCTCTGGCATGGTGCCAGAGGACTGGAAGAGGGCCAACGTGGTTCCCATGTTCAAAAAGGGGAAGAAGGAAAACCCAGGAAACTATAGGCCAATTAGTCTTACCTCGATCCTGGGTAAGCTTTTTGAGAATATTATTCTGGCACATGTCCACGAGGGGCCAGCAGGGGAGGTCATGCTTAGGGGCAACCAACATGGGTTCATTAGTAGCAGGTCCTGTCAGACCAACCTGGTGGCCTTCTATGATCAGATCACCAAATCATTAGATGCAGGGGTAGCAGTGGATATAGTCTT
>NW_017728931.1:70744764-70772358 GCF_001723895.1 Crocodylus porosus | reverse complement strand
GTTGTTTGACCCCAGTACTCTTTCCTGCCATGGCAGGGGGTCGGACTAGATGATCTACTCAGGTCCCTTCCGACCCTAGAAACTATGAAACTGTGAAACCTCCTGGATACTAAAAATCATGGACTAAATATAGACTTTGGATTTATGACACATTATAACCTGCCTGATGTCCGACTTCCCAGGTACTTCTCCACTATTCATCCCCCTTCTCTTGCCACCACCCAGCCTGTCTCTGACCCATTGACTTCTCAATCTACATCTTCACTGACTGCTTGTCTTGAATGTATACCAGCCCAGCCTCTGTCTTCTTACTTTTTTGGGGAGGAAGGACCAGAACATCTATATATTCATGTTTTCTCTTGGAACACTAGCAATTTCTTCTTCCTGGGAAAGAAACTGAAAGTTTATGTGAGGCCTTAGACATCCTAGTGGAGTGTTGTACATGCTGGTTAAAAGAGACCTACCAACACCATGTCCTTCAAGCTGCATTTTGTGAGAAAAGCATCTGAACTGAAACTAACTCCTGGATAGATTCACACTATTTATCATTGGTAGGGAGTTAGGTGCATACATCCTTGAAGGAAGATATGACTTAAACCCCACACCTGTTCTCAGCATTTCTCATTAGATAACAAAAGTTACTCCATACCCAGCATGCTGGTTTTTGTCAAATCTTTTACTGGACACAACTGTCTGTATGCATTGTATGAAAAGCTTGATGCTTAGACCTGTGAGCTCTACTTTTTAGCAGCATGCCTTGTAGCCCCCAGTCACTCTTGAGAAAAGTCTGTAATCTATGTAAGTCATAATTTGATGAGTGATGATACTAGACACTAGCATGTAGGGAGATGTGAATATGCTGTTTATCAAAACCAGTAGAAGACTCAGAAGTTTTAAGTTCACATGCCCCGGGCAAATGCCCTGCTTAGGGCATATATGTATGCAGGCACACTTGAATTACATTAGGGCAGGAATGTCAAAGGTATGGCTTGCAGGCCAAATCTGTGGAGCTCCAGGAGCAGCTAGAGGGCAGGGCTTACCACTAAAAATCAGGGGTATAGTACCCCACTGGGACATGTTTCAGCAACTGGGGTGGAGGACAAGCAATGGTTAATGTCAAGACCAGGATGAGAGCAGCATTTAGGGAGAGAGAGGGGCTTAACTTGTAGTATACCTGCCAAAAGGGTTAGCCATCACTGCCTCAGACTCTGAATTTATCTGAACAAGAGCAGGAATCTCTCAAAGGAAATTACAAAATATTTTGTCATTATCACTCGTTATCAAAATTTTTATCATTATCCCATTATTTTCTTCTTAGAAGCTGAAGGTTACAGTAGTCTGTATAGCAAAGTAAAATATTTACACTAATGATTCCTTCACATGACTTTTCATAGTCCACAAACATTTGGACTTCTCATAATCATTATTTTGTGATGTTTGAAATGGTAACTCTAATATCCAGGGATGCATACTTGCCTTTACCACCTTAATACTTGAAAACTTCCTTATAGCTTGCCCTATAAAAATACTGCTGCTTGCTAAGTAAAACAAGGCTTTTGGTTGGTTTCATATGATGCCACTTTCAGTTCATACACAAGATACAATCAAAGGGTGGACATCACTGGCCTAAGCTATTTTCAGATATAATTCATACCATCGAAACACTATTTGTGAGGCATCAAGAAATAGATTCATATATTTTCCAGTGAAGCTGCCAAAGTTGTCCATGATAGTGAGGATGGAATCTTAGGAACTGACACCATCAGAAATTAGACACAGCCCAAGACAGCACAATCGACCATTGATCCAGTCTGAACATCAACTTTGTAAGCTCACTATTTTGAATAGTTTATTCATCCCAGGGAAAAAATAAAGTACCAAAGAGTGCCAGGGAGTTTTTACTGGATGTTGAAGTGATAGCTAGATCTAGGCCACTAAAACCACTTTCTGCCAAATATTTATAGTACAAGACTACTTGGAGTATAGAAACAAGTAGTTTTGGGTACTGTAAACACCAAGATGTTAGCGTTTGGGCTAAATCATCTGGAATTAACAAGGAGAACTACATGGAGTGAGGAGAATCTTACTTATACTTCCAGCAGATTGTAAAGATTTCTGGCAGTCATGTGCTCCTCCTTCCCAATATTATTTAAATGACCCTATTTCTTTGCCTCAGATACGCTTTAAGGAGTACTAAAACAACTTTCTTATAATAAGTATATTTTATACATATTTCTGTTTTCTTTTATATTTAGTTGGCACTTTCTTTCCCTAAACAATCCCCTCATTTATCCCCAGATGCATTCCCACAATACTACAAATTGACATTATTCACAGGAACATATAGCTCATTTGAAAAATATAATAAAACATTTAGATTCAGATTTTCTACTAGAAAGACAAACCAACCTTAATATACAGTGACTGCTCCCTCTGTATAATTAGATGATATTTCTAATTAGATTTCTACAGTGGACTGAGACTCAGGTCATAAAAGAAAGAATGCCCATGCTGTAAAAAATAATTTTAAGCCTACAAAAGTTCAACGCAAGTAATTGAAAAATAAGGAATGGGTTTTATAAAATCTAGTAGTATATGTGAACACTTGTTATTTATGACTGAAATTTGGAAAGATGCACAAGTGCTTATTTATCAAATATAAAAATCATATCCTTTAATCCCTGATAAAATAAAGAATATGGGGCTGGCTGGAGCACAAGGCTTCTTCAGTGCTGAGGTTGCCTACCAGCTAATCCTGCACTGGAGTACCCTTGTCCCCCCAGCCAGCCCTTCATGTTGAGCCAGGTTGGAGCAGCTCTGGGCTGGTAGGCTGACCCCCACAGTCCTCCTGCTAGGTGGGGCTGCTCCAGCCCAGATCAACATACTGTAGTCCTGGGTGCATGTGCAAACACAGCACCCAGGAGCAATAATGCATTGCATGAAAAGCTTGATACTTAGACCTGTCAGTTCTACTTTTTAGCTGGATGCCTTGTAGCCCCTGGTCACTCTTGAGAAAAGTCTGTGACCCAGAGTTTATTGTGTTGCACTAGTTACATGTGTGGACGTGCCCAGTGTGTATGATATTTCAGAATAGAGGTCATAAGAACAATGAGAGAATGGTATCATAAAAAAAATAAAAAAATTCATAATTTTTGTCTTGGTATGTCCATCAACAGCAGGACAGAAAATAAATTCTAGCATGCCAATGTTTTATTTCTTAGTATAATTTAAAAAAACTTTAATTCTTTCTATCTCTTTTGAACTTATTTTACACTGTTCACCTCCTGTGTCTGAGCATGTGTCAGTTATATAAATCCTCTTAAAAAAGTAAGTCTACATCATCAGCATTTTCTCTACTTAGTAAGCATATGAGATTTAATTGCAAAAAAATAGATTCAAGAGAATTTTTTAGACAACATAAGGGAAAAAATTGTAAGAACTTGGTAATTTCTTATACATGTATCATTTAAATATAAAATAATCATAAAACATAGTAAGGAGCTATTAAAGACCTGCCATGTAGACAATCCTAGCTGTGAGACTCAGTTATTTTATTCTTGGTCAGTTTTGAAGATTAAATGCTAATAGTGCAATATGCTCTTCAAAATAATCTCTTTTTTTTTTTCCCCAACTGAACCCATCAGCCATTTCTAGAGAGAGAAGTTAATTTGTCATTTTGGGGGAATGTGGAGTGCTTAATTTAGACATTGACCAGCAGATAGCAAAAGAAGGAAAGCCACAACTTAAAGGCTATGGACAGAAGTTGCACATCAATCAGTATAAGTGATCAGAAACTGGTTCAGATCCGTGACACAGAAGTTCAGTATACATAAACCACTTTCAAAGGGTGCAGACAGAAGTGACAATTTTCACTCAGTCTGGCCACAGAAAGCAGTTTATAGCTGTGATAAAAACACAAATGCCTGGTTGCAGACAGCTTCAAAAATGGGTGATCAGGTAAACATCTAGTCCGTAGGGTTTTTCAGCCCCCACTGGAGGGTGGGGTGGGTGTATTGGAGCTCCCTTCACAGGGTGGGCAGGCTAGCCTTAGCCTAAACCACACCCCCACCAAGTGCTCTAGTAACTCCTGGCTTCGGGCCTGAGCCACTGCAGGTATGTGGCTACATTTCTGGAATCAAAAAGTGAATGTCTGTTCACTTGCTTATTGGTTCAATCTATGCAGTTTAGACTAACCTGTGAAGATTGCATTGATTCAGCTTTTAACTGTCTGTACTTAGGCAAAATGGAAGGTTTCTTAGAGCTACAGACTGATTTCTGAAGGATGAAGAAGGAAGGCAGGTGAGGAATGGAGGGGAGAGGGTCAGGGAGATAAAAAAAACAAGATACAGTACTTAGTTAATAGTGCTTTAACATCTCCTAAAATTACTGAGCTGAGTTCACAGACCATATAGGATTTGAAAAATAAAAAACCCAAACTTTTCAATGCCTCTTGCTTCAAAATGAGCAGCATCTCTTATGATAAGTTGCTTTAATAATTCTACTTGCTCCAAAATAAGCAGCTATTTAATAAATGATCACTTCAATAATGTTTCTTACTGGAAAATACACATCAGTATGTAACAAACTACCACTATTACAGCACCTACAGGGAAGAAAGAGAAAAGGACAAGCATAAGTTTAAAAAAATGTGGAGGGTGGGGTGGGGGAGAGAGCCTAAAGAAGAAGAATTGACAAGAATCTGACAGACAGAGGGAATATTTTAGGACCCTAAAATTATCCTGTTACTCAAGAGTCATTCTGTCAGTTTTCTTTTGTGTTTTACTACCTTATTAAATTCAGGAGTAGAACAGAGTATAAATAATAAATAGACCATCAGGCACTGAAGAAGTCAATGCATGTAAAACATTCTTAGAAACAGCATATGTTGTTGGGTATAGCTACAATTTTTGAAGTCTGTTAATGGGAAGTGTAGAACCAAATCCTCAGTGTATGCAAGTTGGACTTTCTGATGTGTTCCATGAGCAAACTGAAAAATGGTCTTTTATAAATCCTCAGGAGGGCAAATTCATTTGTATATTTTCATGGTAAATCACAGTTGTATCATTTCTTCCCACAAGTATATTCTTTGTAATGTAATTGTAAAGAAATGTGTGACTCTTAGCTGGGTGGAAGACATGTTACTACCCAAGGAGGATGCACCTTTCCCTTTATGTAATTTTTCTCTTCTTGTTTGTAAGAGACAAAAGATATCTTCAATAAATGGGATTGGGAATAAGTAATTGCATTTTCTTTCATTTATTCTGCTCATTCTTCCATAAATAATTGTCTGAGATGAAAAGCTATATTCAAACCTATATTTTGCTGAAATAAAAAGCAACTTTCTATAAGAATGGCAAATTTGTGTAAGTGGATAGACTGAAAAAGCACAGCAGATAGGAAGCACGAGAGGACAAAGGCTTTTTCCAAGGCAGTCTAAATTAACCCCACAGCTTAATCTTGGATGCTCTGTTGTACTGTCACATTAAAATTCATTATAATAAAAAGCTTTGTTGCATCAATACAAAGGATTTTGTCAATTGTATTTTAAGCTGGTCTCCTATAGTTTTGTACTGTGGTATAACAGTTTAATTGGTGCACAACAGAAGAGCTGATTCCAAAGACAGCCTGAAAGGACTATTTGTTTAATGCTTTAGCAGAAAAGGTCCACCCCTTGGAAAAAAAAATAACGTGCCCTTAATGTGCAACTTTGTTTCTTTAACAATGAGGGAAGTAATACATCCATGGTACGTGTCCAGATGAGCGAGCACATACCTATTGCAGCTTCTCAACCCCCTTTGAGATGCTGCAAGAGGCACATGTGGGAATAAAAAACCATTCTCTGAGCTGCAAATTTGCAGCATGAGGACAAAATTAGACTCCTGGATATTCAGGGGTCAAAAAATACCCCAGGAGAAAAATACCCCATGCGGAGCAGGAAGGAGTGCAAGCTGCAGGAACCTGGACCTGGCTTCCTGCCATGTAAGTAGGAGGTTGGGGGGCTGGAGGAGGAGGGGAGGGTACCATGGTGCGGGGGGCTGCCCAGCTCCAGCCCCACCATTCATTTCCCCAACACCCCATTTGTTCCCTTGCCCTCTGCTCTCTCTCCTGCCTAGCCGCAGCCCCTCCTCCTGCACTCACCAGCAGTAACAGCAGCAGTCAGGGTTGCTGGGGGCTTCATGGCACAGCCCCCCTGCATGGGGGTCAGCAGGGCTTGGCCCCAGCTGCCTGGCACCCTTGCTGCTGCATCATGTGGGTGCGGTCCAGTTTGGCAGGGCATTTCAGAGCTCTGGCTGCTTAAGCTGAGTGACACCAAGCCCTGGGTACCAGCTGCAGCACCCCTGAGCTTCCACACACCACACAGTGCCCTGCCAAGCCGGGCCACACCCACACAATGCAGCAGCTGCAGTGCAGGTGCCAGGCAGCCAGGGCTGAGCCCTGCTGCCCTGCACCACCTTGGAGGGGTGGGGGCTATGCTGTGAGGCCCCGAGTGACTCTGACCTTTGCTACTCCTGCTGGTAAGCTTAGGCAGTGCAGGAGCCAGGTGGGGGAGTGATGCGGGGGCAGGAACTAAGATGGGGCACAATCAGGAGCTGGGAGCTGACTAGGGGAATCTCTGAATCATCTCCAGCCTCCTTCTCATTCCCCTGCTTATTCCTCAGGGCTCAAGCTTCCTCTTGCTGCAGATCTGGAAGGAGCCAGGAAGGGTTATTTTGTCCCAAGTGGCACAACTTGTTCCACAACTAAGTGCATGTCTGGGCACGTGAGCTGAGGCAAAAAGCCCTGGCTCAAATTTGCACCACTTCTTTTGAGCTGCTGCAAGCACTTGTGCTTGCATATGTGGATGCACCCATGTAGACGAGGTAACTTAGCAATTAATTGACTTCTCTTCCTTAGGTAGTCTTGCTTATAACAATATTACATACCAAATGCACTGAGGAGTGAATAGGGTACCGTATAAATTCAGGATGTCCTGGAAAATATTATAACCCTGTCTGAAGGTGTGCCTTGAAACATATAAGTTCACTGTATTGAAAGGTAAATCAGCAAAAAAATGAAATTAAAAAAGGCTTTCCAGTTTAACTTACAACAGGGGCAGGCAATTATTTCAGGCAGAGGGCTGCTTACTGAGTTTTGGCAAGCCACCAAGGGCTGCATGGGTAGCCCCACCCCTTGGTCGCCATCTTGGGACTGGAAGTCCTGCCCCCTAACTCCTGGCCTTTGCCGCCAGAAGTCCCTTCCCTTAGCCCCCAGAATTACTCTTTTCAGCAAGAGGTTTTGCCATCTCTAAACCAGGAAAATACCAAATTATATTCTTAAAAAAACAAAAAATTCAATTGTACTACAACATTCTTTAATTTCAGAAAAAAACATGTGATCCTGATTTATATGTGCTTGTGTAGTTTACATAGAAGTGATAGTATAATAGCTTAAAATGAAGTCTTACTCTTGTATATTGTGGGAGGATGTGGGTGAGTGAGTGTGTGGTGGGAGGGTGCTGGGGAGGGTTGTGGCTTGCATGGAGGGGGAAGGTTTGCCCACAGCCTGTCCCCCCCGCGACGGCAGGTAGAGCCTCCATCAGTGCTTCTGCAAGCCCAGGCTCTGCACTCCTGCCACTCCTGGCCCTGGGGCACTGGCATGGGCCCCATGCTCCCACTTGCTGCCACTTGTCCCCTGTCTGCCACTGCTGCCCTTGTCCTGCCATTTCCTACCCACCTTGGCACTACATCCCAGGCTGTCCTACGGTCCCAGCACTGCAGCTGGGAACCACATAGTACTGGACAGTGGGTGGTGAGGAAGGAGGGGATGGGGAAATGGCTGTGACAAGTGGTGTGGGGGGGGAGAAGGGGCAGTGAGCAGGCGTGCAGAGCACAGTGACAGCTGGGTGGAAGCATAGGGTCTGTGCTGGTACACTGGGGCCGGGGCCAGAGCCAGCAGGGCCCAGAACAGGTCAGCAGGAGCAGAGGTCTGGGCTGTTAGGAGCTCTATGAAGCTGGGTTGTGCTGCTCAAACAGGGAGAGGAGGGAGCCATCCCGGTTCCATACAGCCCCTGGCAGCCCAGGCCCTATGCTCCTGCTGCCCTGCTCTGGGCCCCACTGGGGCTGGCCTCGGTGCACTGGCATGGGCCTCACACTCCCACCTGTCTGTTGCTACGCTACACATGCCTGTTGCTATGCTCCACATGCCTGCTTGCTGCCTAGTCCCCCTGTCTGCTGCAGCCATTTCCCTGTTCACCCTCCTGCCTGCTGGCTGGCACCACATGGTTCCCAGCTGCAGTGCCAGAACCACAGGAGCCAGCCCAGCTGGCTCTGAGGACTGGGGAAATCGCCCATGGGCCTCCCCTGCCTCCCTCTCCATCTCCTTCTTATCTATATTTCCCCTCAGCACAGGGAGGCAGGAGCAGTCCCAGGCCAGAAGCCCCTGCTAGGCAGAGGCTTCTGGCTGGGGCTAAGGGTGGAGGGGCTGGAGGGGAGGCCAGGGCAGGCCGGACCACGCATGCTGCTGCAGGTGTTTAGTTCTGTCGCTGAATCACCCCAGCTCCTACTGCTCCTGTCATCTTTGACAGGCAGCCAAGGGCAGATAAATATTAATTTTCTAAGTTTTTTAGGAACCCCATGGGCCAGAGAGAATAGCCTCATGGGTCAGATCTGGTCCACAGGCCATCCTTTGTCTGCCCTGACTTACACTAAAACTATGTATTTTGCATATTTACATATATCTATATTTTCTGGTGTTCAGTGAAAACAAAGAATCACTTAGCAATGGATTTCTGTTTGTTGGGTGGTAGCTTCCTTCCTTCCTCTCCCTCTACAACAGCTAGTAGCTAGATTCTAGAGAAACAGTATGGGATTGGAGAATTTCATGGCTTGTCCCAGAAGCATAAAAGTGAAAGGGATGACAGGGGCAGTATTTTCAGGCCTGGCTTTTGTTGGAGGGGTTCAAAAGCAGCTACTGTCAGTGGCAGTTGGCTGCACCACCATAAATCAGCATGGCAGGAGCTAGCACTGCCCCATATAGTGTGGCTGCCCTGGGTACACAGCCGCTCTGCTATGCTTCCAGCTAGTCCAAAGGCAATCTAAATAGGATTCTTCCAGCTAGAGTTCAACACCATTTTTTTTTAAATGAACAAGTATATATATAAAAAGGCTTCTTGCCACTGGAGTAGAAGAAAGCCTGCTTCCCTTACTCCTAGATGATTTGGTCCTAACGTATTTCCAAACTCAAAGACAAATAGCATTACTAAACCCTACTGCTTAAACATGATGTCAGGCTCCAACAAAAACTAAAACCATTCTTGAGAAATTAAAAATACATTCTTTTTATTTGCCTTTTGGAATTTAAACTTTGAAGATTTTTCAGTGCAGCCAGAGGACTAGAAATTTGGAAGTTGAGACTGTTGAACTGATTTGGTGCTGGGGTCCAGCACTTTGGGAAAGACACATGAATAGCATTGGATTGTCAATACGACTGCATGATTTGGCAACACTAGGACCATTTAAATGCTGAATCTTTTCTAGTGCCTGGCTTCAGTGTATTCAGAACCAGCACTGTTGTTTCATTAGTCAATAGGCAGCACAGCGACTAGCAGGAGTAGTAGGAAAAAGATCTTTCATGTATAGAGGTAAATACTACATACAGAGATAGGTCATTATGGAAACAGGATCCATGATTACAAGCCTGAATACCTCTAATGCCATGTAAAATGAAGTCCCCTGAAACCTGACCTTGTTTCTTCATTTCTACACATCATATTACATCCACCTAATAGATTAATTTGCTACAGCTGAATCTAACCACGTTTTTCTTTTCATTTGCTCTTCCCTTAGCAATCCTCTGGAATAGACATTCTGTTCAAGAAATTTGGGTCAATACAATATTGTCTGTCATAACTGAATATGGGTGGGTACCCCTGTTCATTCAAATGTTCTTGACCATTCTGTAATGCCTACTTTTTTCCTTTGTGGTTGCTGAATCTTCTATTCTGGAAAGCTGCTAATGTTGAAGGAATAGATTGAAAGGCTGTATGTACCTACATGTACATAAGCCTTAATTTTAAGTGCCTAACCCATGGAATGGAATCCACATCCATGAGTGAAAGATCTAGGCTCCCCATGCAGCGTATATGAAGAATTAGGCACCTCAGAATGGTATCCAAAAGAGCCAACATACTGAACAAGGTGCTATCAAGGAAAAAAAAACTAACTCCAAACATGGTAGCCTCTCACATAGAAACAAAGGGAAGTTTTCTGCACTGATCACCATGTAAAAACTGCTTCAGTCAAATACAACTCCAAAAGGGTGAAAGTAGAGGGACATGTGGTCGCATACAGAACAACAATTAGAAAATGGAGAAGGGGGGGTGGGAAAGGAAGTAAGAACTGTATGGCCTTACACACACTAATATCATATCCCTTTTCCCAGGCTCACCATGCTGCTAGAATATACAGGACATTCTCTTAAAAGCTATCTAAAACCAAACAAATAGTTTGGTTCAATCTTCAGGAAGACTGAAGCTCATAACTCAGAATATTTATTATCCTCCCATGACAAGGGAATAGACTTCTTGTCTTAGAGTGATGGAGTGGGATAATTTATCTAGATTTAAATCATAGTTTTTGATACTGTGCCTCATGGAAAATCTTTGGCCAAACTGGGCATGGCAGGGACAAGTGCTACAATTGTGAGGTGCAGAAGGAGCTGGCTTAAAGGGAGCCCACAGTGTATTACGTTGCAAGGTAAGTTATATGACTTGTGTACTGATATGGCTAGGTTAGAGACTAAACAGATCACAAATGCAGAGCCCCTGAGGGCCTGACAAAGGAAATGGAGATAGTAGCCCTGCTACATAGCTTTAGTTGCTGGGAGGGGCAGGGGAAGAGTGGGGCGTATTTTATAGAGATCTTTGCCAACTTACAATAAGGGACTCAAAGAACACAGCTTTGTTCTCAAATTCTAATGCTTTCTAACCCCTCCTCTCTTTTTCCATGCCCATTTCTGGGCCAGCCCTTTAGTCAACTTGTACTGATATCCATGGGACTATTCTGATGACCAGCAAGGATAAGAGATGATAGCTGAGGAAGGAGTCCACAGTATGGCACCAAAAGCTTTTTGTTAGAACCTCTTCCTACTTAGGATCCTTAGAAACTGCTGAATGGTAAAAAAAAAAATCGAGGTGAATATATCCAGACCTACCTTTATGGGTTGTAAGTTTGAACATGATCTGAAAAAAAAACAAACAAATGTTTCCAACCACCATCAAGAGTGAAAGATAATCCACAGAATACTGGCCAAGCAGGGACAGTTTTACAGAAGATTAAACTAAGATGATCAACAGACTTATGTGAGAATATGCTGGCAGGCTTCCCACATGATGGAACTGAGTATACCCGGGAGGGTCAGGCTGTAAGCAGGAATTCAGAAGCCAGGCTAACAACCTAAGGAGGCACTTAAGGATATAAAGTGGAAACTACTCTGACACCTATGGAGCAGGTGACAAAACAAGGCTGGACAATCATACTGGGGCTCTGATTAGGTGACTGCCAGGACTCATGGAAACTCTGGCCTTCCTAATGGGACTCGCACATGACTTCAGCTTTTGCACTCAGTGTGTAATTCTGTCAGGGATCAATCCCC
The DNA here is from genome assembly GCF_001723895.1 of Crocodylus porosus. Classification (NCBI taxonomy): domain Eukaryota; kingdom Metazoa; phylum Chordata; order Crocodylia; family Crocodylidae; genus Crocodylus; species Crocodylus porosus. The sequence goes on along the minus strand of NW_017728931.1, from coordinate 70,760,727 downwards.
ACCTATTTCCTTCCCTTCATCCATCGTACTCTTTGCCCACCTTCCTATGCACCCTTGGGCTATGTCCAGATAAGTATGGACATGTGGTATGTGGCAGTACAGACCCATCTGCAGAACACGCCATACATTCATGCATTTCCCTGTACTGATACTTTGCAATGCAGGGCTTTTGTTTGTTTGTTTGTTTGTTTTTATCTTAGGAGATCCTGGGGTAAAAAAACAAAAACAAATCCACACTGGAAAAAAGCAAAGCAGGTAGCAGCAAATGTTGCCCAAAACCACAGCCTGGCTGGCCAGAGCTAAGTTCCACTGCTGGCCAGGCTCCCAGCTGCAGGAGTGATATGGCTGCAGCTCTCTGAGACCCCCAGGACTCACGGGGAGGCTGCTGGGGCCAGGACAGTTGCTGGTCCCAGCTTCCCCTACCCCCGCATTCCCTGGGGACAAGTAGTAGCGGCACAAGGTGTTTCTCTGCTACTTGTCCCTGTGTAAACAAACATCTGGATGCAGCCATGGAGCTTACCTAAGTTAACCTAGATCCCTCCCTAGATCCTCTGTATCCTACCTTCACCCATCACTTTTGTATATTCAGCCCCTCTCTCGCATCCTGAGTTGCTGGTAAATTAGTTGCTGCCCTCCTGCATTATTTTTGTCAAGCATCCTGTCCACAAAAGGCTTGGGCTTCCCCCTTCTTGTAGCCCTTTGTCTACTTTATTTCTAGTGCTATATGCTGTGCCCAGCCCATGCCTCATTTACCAGCCAGCTGGTATCTCCCAACATCTTGCTCCGTTCCGTACCCATTTCACATTTTAAACCCTTCCCCTGACACCCAGAACTAATGGAAACCAGGTAATGAGAGAATTCCAGCTTGTTTGTCCCTTGGGAAGCAAAAGCAATAGGCAGTGTGTCTAATGATGACCTCCAAAAATCACAGACAGGTTGATGTCTGTTTTCTGAATAAGAGTCTCTGAAAGGAAATAGAGGCGAGTAGGGGCCAGGCAATACTGACCTATATGGACCCAAATGCTACACAGCTTCTATTTTTTCTGGCAACAAGGTTGTTCTGGAGGACATAACATAACTTGTGAAGAGAGTTCTGATTGAGAATGTAAGACTATATGCAGATGTATCCTTACAGCAGTTTTCTGGGCTGTGCTGCAGCTACCCCAGATTTCTTCTGAATTCATTGGAAGCTGGTGCAGTTAGTATTCATATTATTGTAGCCTGATCTCCAACTCCCCACCCAAGCCACTGAAGGTTCTTTACTAATTTGTTCTACTTCCCTGCATAGCTGCCTACTACCTGCAAATCTGCGAAGATCCCCGTCTGTCTGGAACAAGTTTGATACTTCTCACTCTTGCCCTATCTGTGTCTGACATACATCTTTTATGGGAGAGCCATGCAGCTTGTCCACCAACTGGGGACCTGCACTGGATCACCTGCTGCAAAGACTAGTAGATATCAATATTAGGCATGCTGTGAGAATAGCTGTTTCATGCCTGAATCATGGCATGCATCCATGCACCAGTACAGGCTTGGGAACAACTGGCTAAACAGCAGCTCTGCAGAAAAGCATCTGAGGATGACAGTGGACAATAACCTGGATATGAGTCAGCATGCCTTTGTTGTGAAGAAGGCTAATAGCATACTGGGCTTTGTTAGTAGGAGTGCTGCCAGCAGATCAAGGAAAGACAATCTTCCCCTCTATGCACTGGTGAGGCCACATCTGGAGTACTCCAGTTTTGCCCTTCCGCTCCCTAAGGGAACAAGTTGGAGAGAGTCCAGCAGAGGGCAACAAAAGTGGTTAGGGGCCTGGAGCACATGATTTGTGAGGGCAGGCTGAGGGAACTGGGCTTATTTAGTCTGCAAAAGAGAACACCAAGGGAGGATTTAATAGCAGCCTTCAGCTACCTGAAGGGTGATTCCAAATAGTCTGAAGCGAGGCTGTTTTCAGTGGTGGCAGATGACAGAACAAGGAGCAACAGCCTCAAGTTGCAGCAAGGGAAGTTTAGGTTGGATATTAGGAACAAACACACAAGGTAGGTGGGGGGTGAAGCACTGCAACAGGTTCTCGATAAATGGTAGAATCCCCATCCACGGAGGTTATGGCCTAGCTCAACAAAGCTGTGGCTGGAATGATCAAGCTGGGGGATGGTCCTGCTTTGACAAAGGGATTGGGCTAGATGACCTCCTGAGGGCTCTTTTAATCTTAATTTTCTATGAATCAGGTTCTACAGGTGACAGAAGGGAAGGAGCACCTCCTTTTTTGGATCATGCTGGGGTTTGTGAGAGCTAGGAGTGTGGCTGGTTGGCAGCATTCAGACTTGAGTTGTTGTTGTAGCCAGAAACACAGGTTCAGGTACTTGGGAAGCTTTAAATGTCAGAAAACTAGATGTCTCCAAGCTTTTTCATTAGCTAAGCAAAATTGTGGCTCACAATTTTAGTTCTAGATGCCTACAGAAATAATTTTGCATCTAAGGTCTGCTTAAGGCCTTTCATGGATCTAGCTTTTACTCCATGATGATCCACATTAATTACAGTGAAATTAGCAGTCAAATCATTTCAGTCCTGTAGAACTACCCATACATTGGGCATAATGACAGTCTAAGGAAAGGTGACAAATCAGGCAATCAAACCAATATAATTCACAAAATACTACGCTCTTCAGTGGGTATGACCTAAATGGTTTATGTAAAGGTTATTTAATTATAAAGTCACTGTTCAGAGGATGCTATATATATATAAAAAAGAAGAAAAAAAAAAAAATCAACATTTGCAGTAGAATTAGCCTTCCAGGGTTTAATTCTGACTACTAAGGGGGTCCAGTATGCTGACTTGCACACAATAACACTGTAGACTTAAATTTAAATTTTGGAATATGGAATTTTTCATATTGTATGGCATTTTTTCCTTAAAAGATTTGTTCTTGTATCTGATTTGCAAAAAAGAACCTTATAGTGAACTGCAAACCTGAACAACACTTAGTCCTGTTACTGTATCTTTAAATACATATACGAATTACCAATATATTTCATATTTCTATTATAGTTGAGTCATGGAATATTCTCTGTACCATGAAAAACTTTCACTTTTTAAAACACTATCCACTTCACAAGCAAAATCTATATAGTAAATTGCATACCAGTGTGATATTTTTAATTACTTCATCACAGTGTTTAAGACAGTGGTTAAGTTGTTCCTAAGTGCCAACAATAAAAGACTTAAACAGTAAAGTCAAATGTGATTGCAGTCCAACAAGTAATTTTGTAGTACACACTTGGAAGATCTGGCCCTTTGGCCAAAGCTCCAAAATCAATGACCCTTCACCAAGCTAAAAAATGTGGCTGCATGTTTAATGCATTTTTTATGCTATTTGAGTATATTTATACTACTGATAAATTAATAATCCTGCTAAGTATTTTCTTACTATGTGCAAGGTCTTTCCATGAGGCCTAGGTTAATGGTGCTGAACTTAGGGCCTATGGGCTGCACTTGGCCTATGGAGCCATGTCATCCAGCCCATGGGACTCTCCATGGGTTCAGAAATTTGGCAGCATGGGAGAAATGGCACTATTAATTGCCATAGTGCTACACAGTTGCTGTGGTTTTTAATGCTGCTGAATGCATTAAAATTTCAAATTCCACATGCCAGATCTGGCCCACAGACCAGCCCTGCACCACTCATCCAATGGCTAAGCATTAGGGATCTTGCTACTTTTCTCCTATGTCAGTACTTTGTGCAACACAAGATCATTCTGAAAATAGCTGCAGATATTACAGGGAGCTACCTGTTAGACTTGCTAAGCACACTGAACGTCTTGGTCAGAATTTGGCTATTTTTCACATGATTAATTTCTTCTTCAGTACTCACTTGAAAAAAAGTGATCACCTATTTGCTTATTTCCTTGGGTTCACTCGAAATTTGCTCTTAGGTATGTTACTCTAAAACCTTGTTCATTCTTGCTCTAAGTACATTTCATCACCTTCTTCCTTATCCTTCTATTTTGCTGGGCTTGTAATTTCATTAGCGTCAGCATCCTGACACAAAGCTACTCTACCTAATGGCTGCCCAGTGAAGCATGTAACTTACCCAGAACAGTCTCAGGACGTACTGTCTCTAGCCTATTGCAGATTCCAGAATCTCATTTTCTGAGAAGGTCAAATGCATTGTGTGTCAGCTGTTGAGAGAATGTAATCGTGTCCTTTTTCAAGCACTCAGTTTGGGGTTTGGAGCCAGATTCACTAGAAGATATTCTCAAACCCATGAAAGAGATAAAATATTAGCTGGAAAACATTTTCTGTCACATCAAGCATACATGTGGTCTTGTCCACTCCACGTCTGGATATTAGTGTTTCTTACTTAGTCAGTATTAAACCAGACCCAACTGCTCCACTTTGAAATAGTGCTTGCTGTCCTAAGATTTAGTAATTGTAGCCAAATCCAGATAAACTTGTTATAACGAGTAAACAAGGTTAACATTGTACGTGCACACAATGTTTCTGGTGTGTGTTTGTTCTGGTTCTGCAGGAAGCTTTTGTGTATTGTTGGTGATCTGGCAGATAAGTGAGCTGTCTGCTTATGGAATATGTGCTAACTTTCACACAATTTCTGCATAAACTTTGGCTCATCTCCTGGAGTACTTAGCATTTCTACCTTTAAGAAAACTGGATTGTGAAAATTTGGATCAAGGGAGCATAGGGTTGGAAAAGCCCTGATGGGTTGTCTAGTCCAGCCCTCAGCACAGCTGCAGAATGCTGTTCTTAACCCATCCCAGCTAGATGCTATCCCAACACACCCCATCCACCATCTTCTTGAAAAACTCCAGTAAAGGAGGTTCTACAACTTTATTAGGCATGTTGTGCCATTTTTCTCCTGCGGTATAAAACCATTGCTTTGTCCTGTGACCAAAAAAAAGTAAGAAAGAAAGGAGGACAGTTGTTCTCCCTATTTAAATATTTGAAAACCACTGTAATTGTGCCTTCTTAATCTCCTTTTCTCCAAACTAAACAGTTTGCAGTTGCAACCTTTCCATGTATCATTTGATTTTCAACTCCTTTTGAAAATCCACCATCCTGAGGGGAGGAGATTCAGTCATAAAGGATTCTTTATAAAGAGAAGGTCTGGTAGAAAAATGCTATGAGCCTTCTAGATAAGGTAGGATATCAATCTAAAAAACAAACAAAGAAAACAGCTTTATAGAAAACATGTAGTATTTTATAGTCAGTGTCACAGGAAATAGCATGCAATTTTGGCAAGAACCTTACTGCCTGCTGGGAGGTGCTGCAAGGATAGACCAGTCAAGTCAGTGCTGTTCAGATACCTCATTAGAAACACCCATCTGTGCATCCTGCTCCCAGTCCTTTGACACCTTTATTATCTTTGTTGCTCACCTTCAGATTCAGTCTTGATATTTAAAAAAAACCAAACAAACCACAAAACCACTACTGAGTAGAGTGAGATAAGTCATACAAGAGGGCATCTGATTTCATAGGCCAGTTATGAGAATCTTCTGAGCATAGAAGACCTGGATCCCTGACCCAGTTCTTGATCTTATTACTCCTTATGAATTTTGTTTTAAAGAGTCATTGCATAAAATACATAAGCTATGATGAGAATATGCATTGGAAACCATGGCACTTTGCTCTCTGCTGAAGATGATCCTCATTTATTGGGTTGCATTGTCATACTTCTGCTTACTTTCTCCCTCCAAAGAAGTGGGATTCAAGAGATACTACTCTGTTCAGAATTTCCTGTTGGCTAGTCAGTGCCCCTGTCAGTGTGGTGACTGTTGTGAATCCCAATTTTAGATGCTTAATTTAGGATGCGTCTACATGTGCACTTAAGAGCAACTTCATGTAATGTGCAGTAGTTGATTTTGGTGGGTGTTTACACCTGCGGGGATTTGGTACTACAGTTAGTCCCAAAGTCCCTGTAGTTCTGCCATGTGCCTAGTGGCTGGGCAGACTCAGCCCTGAAGTTAGTGTTGGGTCATGTCTACATGTGTGTTAGTGCACTTCAGCTAATCACACTTACATTTGATACCTGCATTTTGCAGTATCAAATTTAGGTGCAATTAGCCTAACTGCACCATTTTTAATGAGCATTAAGGGTGCGCATGTGCACATTAGGCTAAAGTGCATTAATGCGCCTTGTGTAGATGCTCCCTTAAAGTATATATAGACAATTGGGGAGAATGGGGGGAGGTTAGATTGAGTTAAAAATGGCCACTCAATCTAATTTGGGATGGGAGGGCCAATTGGAGGGGGGGGGAGGGATTTCAAGACATGAGGGGAGCTGGTGGGGGGGGTCTTGTATGCTAGGGGTGTTGGTATGGTCTGAAGCAGGGTTCACAGGATTGGGGGACAAGCAGGGTCTATGGGGGTTCTGTGGATCAGGAGGGCTAGAGAGAGTTACACAGGGAGGTTGCTGGGGTCTGGGTGGAATTAGTGGGATCAGGTAGGCTAGCGGAGGTTTTGGAGAGGCTTGGAGGGATCAAGGGTAGGGGGTTGGCAGGATCAGAGAGGTTCTCCAATCCTTCCAAGTTCCACTAAGACCTCCCCAGCTCTCCCCCACAATGCTACCAAACTGCCTCCAATCCTGCAAACAACTCCTGGGAACAGTTTTACTAGATTGAAGTTAGTGTGCTGGGAAGGGGCAGACTGGTGGTTCCAGGGAAGTGGGTTAGTGGGATGAGGGGGCTCTCTCCCTCCTTGGGACCAGGGGCTATTTTTAGCTCCCTGACTGCCCCCCCACCACCATGCTCTCCAAGCAGCACAACCTGCTCTCCAAGGTGAACCAAGCCCATCTACCCTGCCTGCCCCTCTCCTCACCTCAATTTACTTCCTTGGCATCAGGCACTGGTGAATCCTGGTAAAACTGGGACCAGAAACAGCTTGCAGGATCACGGGTTTGGTGGGCTCAGGTGGGGGCTGGCTGGTCCATGGCAGGAGGGGGACAGTTGTCCATCTGGTGAGCTAAAAATAGCCCATGCAGAGGTGGGGAGGGGGAGGAGTTAGGAAAAGCACAGGCCCAAGGTTCCTGTGGGAACTGTGTAGAAGTTCAGTTAGACTGGTTTCACCAGAACCCAATCTAAGTTCAACCGTACCTCAGAAGTAGTCTACTTAGTTTGAGTCAGACATTTTTAAAATCTATCTAACCTTCCTGAACTTGTGTAACATTCACATTTAGATTCACCCAATTAGGGATCTAAGTGTAATGTCTGCACTAGGGAAAAGTAAGTTAGATAAAATGACCATTTTTAACATGACCTAACCTCCCCAAATGTCCATACCTTGCCTTTGTGCTGTAAATTGCACTCTAGAGTCCAGGTGCCAAAATGTTAGGCCTAGCAATGCTCAATATCACCACAGTTGAGACACTTTGTGCATCTAGCTTAAAGAGTATTAGGCAGGTGCAAGTAGGAGAGTGGGGTGAGGAGGGGCAGGGCATGCTCAGGACTGTCCTTGCTAGGACATACTAGGGGGATGCAGTGAATATACTGTAAAGTGTTCTTTTTAAATTCACAAAGAAAGTTTATGGCAAAGCCCAGAATTAAGCCTAGGGCCATATTTACACTGTCAAAGGACCATGCTGGTAGGTACTACTGTGAACTATGGCCTGTATATGCTACCCCCTGAACCAGATGTAGCTACTTAAGTGTCATGTTAAGTCCAAGCAATAAGCAAACCAGAGAGAGAGAGAGAAAAAGCTATTGGTATATACTCAGTGCTGTACTTGGACATCTGTAACAGGCATGCCATACCTCACTGTAATATTCTTCCTTGACAGTGCAGATGGTCACATCCATATGAGCATGGACATTTGTTTCCTTAGAGACAAGAAGCAGCAGCACACCTCATGCTGCTGCTTGTTGTCCCCAGTGAATGCCTGTGTCACATGCACTCTGGTGTGCAGCAGGTTACTCTGGGTGGGGTAAGGGAGGCTGGACCCAGAAGCCTTACCTGAGGCCCTGGAGGCCTCCTGGGACTGCAGAAGCAGCAATCCTGCTGCTTGGAGCCTGGCCTGGTTTTGGGCGAAGCCTCGTTTGGGGCAGTTACACACTGTGTCAGTGTGCACCACCCCACTTTGTGTGCATGTGCACATTTTTGACCCTGGGATCTCCCGGGTCAACCCCGGCTCCCATGCTGCTACTGTGCAGCAAGGAGAACATCTAAATGTGCGTTATGTGGTGTTGCAGACATGTCTGCAGCACCACATACCGCACAGTTGTGTTTGTCTGGACGTGGCCTTTGTGTCCTGACTCAGAGGCCATTGCTGTAATAATACCAGTCAAAGCAGGTAGATCAAACTTGCATTTTCATCTTCCTGATTTGCTCACAGTAAAATAAAGTTACCTTGATTTGAGCTCATATTAGATTATACGGGCAAACTGCAGACAAGGTTTAATTTTGTAATTGCAATCGTAAGTCTTAAAAGTTGGACCGGATCTTTCAAGTCTGATCCTAAAGTTTTAAGCAGTTTTTAATACATTTAGGACAAAATGCAGTCATATAGGTTGTCAATAGCAATACATCATGAAGAAAAAAAGAGAAAAGTATTGATGATAGTGAAAGTGCCATTTCTACTAATCCATTAAGTTGGGTTATTAATTGCATTCTATATTAAATAACCTACAACCTTGTGTTAAAACTTCATCCTTCCCTACATTCATGCATGTGAGAATGGATTTGTTGTTATGCTAAAAACTGTTCATCAAATTCATAATATAAGTGAACATTTTGAGTATTCAAAGTAATGCAAGATTCAAAAGCGATGTGGGTTTTTGTTGTTGTTTTTGGTACATGGCTAAGACCTTACATACACATCTCTATTTTCACCGAATTATTCTGAGGGTTTCTGGCATACAGACATTTTTCCCCTTTTATGTACAGAGCTGGTTAAGGTCATCTTTATCAGGCTTATGTTCAAATAGCCTCACTTTTTTGGTTTGCTTCGCAACATTGATCATCTTTGAACATAACAGGCAGAGTACAGAAGCTTTAGATGTCAGGACTTAAAAGGAAAAGATTTTCCCTGTCAGAAGAAAATATATGATAAACACAAAAAACAGTGTAAAAACTAACAAATTATAGTTTAAGAAAGCAGGGAAAATGTCAGTGTATTACTCAAGTCAATTAGCAGAGCTACAATCAATCTGGTAAAATCAGTGAGAGACCTAAGAGAAATACAGTTCTATTTATAGAAAGGGCTTCAGAGCAAACTCTGTTCTTTCATATTAAGTAGCAAAATTACAACTGCAGAACAAGCACTTTGTGGGATCTATAGCACTTGGCAGGAAATGGAAATTGGTTCCAAGCCAAGGCAACAGCATCAGAGTTGCTGTAGATAGTAAGGAGGAAAGACAAATATTTAAAAAAGAAGTGCAAAAGCATAGACAGCAGCTTAAAGCTAATTGTGACACAAAGCACATATGAGGGATGGGGGTGATGGAGAGGAGGTTAAAGAGGGTAGACATTTGGTCAGCATTTTCATAGCAGCAACATGAAACTAAACAGGAATGTAATATACTCTCAACAGCAATCAGAAGAAAATTCTCAGGGGAGACATATTATGAAATTTTCTGTCAACACTGAATTTAAGGGAGTGCCCCTCACCCTGATCCATGGGTGCATCTCATTCTTGTTGCCAATCCATAAAATTCTGTCTTATGGGCCATTTTTGTTGAAGTGGGCTGTTAGCTGAATAAGCAAATAACTTAAATGTGTGTTTGCATGCTCATTTATCTAATTTGCACATGCAATTTTTAAAAACTGCACATACTGTATAATAAGTACAAGTACACTTTTTCATGTACATGTATTTTATGGACTGGCAGCAAGAATGAGAAGCACCCATGGATCAGGGTGGAGGACACTCCCTTAAATTCAGTGTGAAAGTGTCACAGCAGATTGCACAGAACCCAAGTTCTTAGGCACAGGACAGAAAGAGCCACCCCAGACTCCTACATGGCTAAAATACTGTGGAGAAATTCCACCCCTGAGTTCCTGCTGCCAACTTTTCTTAATGGAAGGCAGGGATATCCTTCCAGAGCAAATACTGCACTACCAAAGCAAGCCAAAAGACTGGTAACCTGGTTGGGTGATCAACTGGCACAGACTAGGACAAGTGAGAGGACATATTGCTTTTGCCATCACCTTTGGGTAAAGAAGGCTCCAATGCAGTCTGCGCCTTCTGCTGGGGGAACAATTTAAGAAATAGGCTGGAGCACATTTGTAGCAATGCTGGCAGAGTGGTTAAGATATAGCAGATCACCCTGGACCAGCACTGGCAGTCATGTGGATAGACAATGCAACCCAGCAGAGACTGGGGTGACTTGCACTGTAAAGAGTAGAAACTACTATCAAAGGCTGAGGGTGCAAGCATGTTACATATTTACTGTTATAACAGGTTAATTTCACTACACAGTAAAAGTGAAGATATAACACATCCCCTATTATATAGTAAATCTCTTGAATCCATGGTGAAGTTATCCCATGTGTAGTACCTTTCCTCCTTACATGAAATGCATTACATGTCCATTGGTATGGCCAATTTAATTTGGGGGTCATCCTTTTTCTCCCTGCAAACTGACTGCCCTAGAACCTACTGGCCAAGTTCCATAAAAGCCCATTGTGTGGGTGGGCATCTAGCTTGAGAAAGCTAGTTATATGTATAGTCCTTACTCTGGAGTATAATCTGGGATAAACCAGTTTAATTATGTTGCATTTCTGCAGCCAAAGGGATTGGAGCTGGGAAGTTTGACTCTTTATTTGGTAAGAGTATTGATCTAGATAAGGGGTGTAGGTTGTAGCCGTGTTGGTCTAAGCACATGGGCAGATATAATGTTCTTTGGGTAAATCTGATATCTTTTATTAGACCAACTCAAATAGTTGGAAAAATTCTTCCTATTAAGCTTTTGGGCACCAACACCCTTCATCAGGCTGCAGAAGCATCTGCAGATGGTCTGTGCTCTTCCTGGATGTAGTAGTAAAGCAATCAGAGGCTAGTATGTATGCAAGAATGACAGTAGCTTAAAATGTAAAATTGAGGTGGTTGGTAGGTGAGAGACAGGTGGGGGCAGGAGGGAAAGGGGGAATGAATGTAGCTGTAGTCAAAGGATGAGAGACAGAGGGGGTGGGGAGGCGGGGAGGAAAGGGAATGAGAAAAACTGTTTAAAAAAGTGGGGGGTTTACCTGGGGAGTCAGATGTTAGGCAGGTTATAAAGTGTCATAAATCCAATGTCTGTATTTAGCCTGTGATTTTTTTTGTATCCAGTAGATTGATGAAGTGAAGTTCATAGGCTCATCTGTGAAAAGTATTTTGTAAATTCCCTTTGAGGATTATAACTGAGAGATTGGAGACAGAGTCGTTTTCTTGTGAGTTTCCTCTGTTTAACATATGGACATTCACATTTTAACTTTTCTTGTGAGAAAACCACTCTTGGATTTATGATATATAACCTGCTTTAACCACTCCATCCAGGAAAAGCACAGACCATCTGCAGACAAAAGCTAAGAATAATTTTTCCAGCTATTAGAGTTCATTTAGATCAGTAACTCATGTCATTTCCAGGGTGAAAGACTGGGGGCAATGACTCTGTTGGGGGCCTCAGAACAGCTCCTGATGCTAAATGAGATTTTCTCCCTGCTCGGATAAGTTTTGGCTTATATCTCAGTACAACATTTACTTCTGGGCTACCTTTTGGGCCCCTTCAAGCATATTCAAGGAATATAAGGTTTCTGAGCCCAGTCATAAGCAAGGCAGTATCTCAGGCATATGCTTTGTTTTTAGTTTTTTTAAGAATTCAGCAGAACTAAGTAGCATACTCCCAGAGATATCCTCAGTTCTTAATTAACCTCTGTAAAAGAATGTGGGATGGTCTGGAACCTGTAGTCAAACAAAGTCCAGTTGAGGACTATAGAGCCAGGAACAAGTCAGTCAGGGAACTGGAGTGCTGGTCAGGAACAACCTAGGGTCAAGGAGCCTGAGCCAGGTGGCTGGGTCAAGGTGGGACCAAAGAGACAGAGGCAGATAACCACAAATGAAGAGGTAGAGAAGCAGGTCAAGACAGTCTACAAACTTACCAGGAATATTGATATACAAGTACTTTCCTAGTACCCTTGTGCTTCTTTTGAGAAGAAGTGTGATGGTGGACCTTGCCTCTCTGTATCCTTTTATAATCTCCCAAAGAGCTGTAAGTACTCCGACTTTCCCGCCTGCCACGTCTTGGATGTTATTATAATATGTTCTGCTTTATGTCACTTGTCGGGAGGGTTGTTATATATATATTTGTTGTTTTATTTTGCTCTTTCAGTGTCTCTGTTAGGAATCCTGGTATTATAGAGGAAAACTTCACTTGATTAGTCCCACACACTCGCCGATATATCTATATTCACAATCAGATGCAGATTAACATTTGTCTTTATTCTTTATAACACTATACAAAATTTCGTTATCTTTAAACAGAAGTGGTCCCTTTTTTTTAACAATTATATCAACTTTGTAATTCTAGCTACATACTGTTCTTATTTAACCTTTATCAGTTTGGTTGGACTGAACTTGGTGTTAATAAACAAAGTCCCTTTAACTCTGGTTTGTCTGTTTATTTCCTTTTTCGTTTTTTTGTTTTTTTAAGAGCAGGCTTTTCTCTTCAAGCCTTGTTATTTCTCTCTCTTTACTTTTGCTGTCCTGAGTGTGTACCTTTCATCTGGCGCGTGCCTGAAGCCTTGAATCCTCATGGTCAGCACTCAGTTGTTTACATTAAGCTTGTGGGAGTGAGTCAATTCACTCTTCTTTTTTGTTTGTTTACTTTCCAGCACAGCTGCCAGCCATGTCTCCAGTGCCTCTTCAGGGATCCGCCCCTCTTTCTCAGAGCTCCGCTCTCTCCAGCGGTGAGAAAAATCCTGAGGTAAGTGTCTCATCTCCTGGAGATCTTCTTTTTCCCCTCACTTTCTCCTTCAGACGGTCTTTCTTTCTGCTCCCTTTCTGAGACCCCCTTCTCCTCTTTCTTTTCTTTTCCCAGAGCTTCTATCCTAATATGGTAATAGCTCTGGCTCTTTTGCCGCGTTGCTGTTTACTCTTTCACACTAAGCTTGGGGCAGAGTTGGTCTCCTGTAGAAGCAGCAGCCAATAGCAGGTTGCCTAAGGAATTAGTCATCCCAAACTGGAGTATAATAAGCTCAGAGCCATGCCTTGGGCCCAACCAGTTCTAACCTAGTTGAGCAATCAGGGCAACCAATCTCCTGAGGCTGCAGGGAACAGGCTCCACCTGCATCAGACTATCGAAGCAGGCTGTCTGCCCAAAGACTCTTATGCTTGCTATTGACCCCCTTGCAATTCCCCTATACCTAGATTCTAGATTTCAACCCTGGGTCATAGTTTACTTTGGCCCAGATTTCTGTCTTACCTCAAACTCTAGTCTTAACTTTTGACTCTGACTCCTGACTTGCAGAAAACCCCAGCTTTGATTCCCGCCTGCCTCCCTGTGAACCCATTTTCTGGACTTTGTCCTATTAACAAGGTGACCTTCCCTAACTGTCTATGCCCCAGTCCTTACCATTGGGGCTTAACACATCACAGTTATGCAGAAAATAACAATTTGTGTTCACTGGGTTTTAATGTGTGGTTTTGATAGGCTTAAAATGAAGTGAAAGCAAAATTCAGGAAGAACTGCTGAATAATGTCTAGTTGACACCTGTCCCCCTCCCCCAGAATTCATTGAAATTGATGAAGCCAGTCTAAGCCAGTACATAGTTTTTCAGACCTAGGTGTTTCAAGCTGGTAAAACAAGTTTTCTTATACGAGATAAGACTCCATACCTTAGTTGTTAGAAACAAATGGTAACAGATATTATTGGTGTGTTAGGGTTACAGTTTTCCCAGTCACATTGCTACTACATCAGTGTGGAACTCAAATGAGTGAAATCCAAAGATAGGAAGTTAAATTTAAGTTCTATGTTGTTCATAAATACACATTTACTTGGAGTAGTTTCAGAAGGGGAAGCAAATTTTTCTCTGCTGTAACAATTATCTGTGCAAGAGCCTGTAGTGATATTAATGTTGTATCACTTGCTTCATCTAGGGTTAAAGTGGGGAGATTAAGCTCACTTATCTCTAGGGATTCATGCACACATACCAGTTAAACTATAACAGCTGCTGCAGACTCCTGAGCAGTACCTCCTCCTTCCTTTTTGAAACTACTCCAAGTGAATGTTTGGTCCCTCAACAGCACTGAAGGGACATATTTAATTTAACTAAATATCAATGGAGAACATTTTGGGGGGGGACGGTTTAACCAAAAATATAGCTTCTATATTCATTAAGATCACAAAAGACTTCTTCCCATTAGTCACACCATATTATGACTGAGGTTATGATTTCCGAAGATGTAATATGAGCCCCAGAAAGATTATTCAAGGAGAAATTGAATTAATTATGATTAGAAACATTGCCCCTTTAAAATAGATACTGCTATGCCATAAACTCTAGGAAAAGGTCCTTATTTTACATTATTTTTTGCCAGTGCATGAAATTATTTCTGTATTAAAAGTTCTTGGTATACTTGTTTCTGTTAAACAAAAATGACACGATTGCTGCCTCAAGGTTTTTACACTTTAAGGTTACAACCATCCAAATATTTATGTATATTATTAATGTTATTGACACGAGGAAATTATGTACGTGCATGTTTGAAAGGTCAAGTCATAAATCATACAATATGTAGGTTAGACATATATGATACTCTGACTCTATCCTTAGTTGGAATCAAGGGCCTGGGCAGATATCCAAATACACCCATTTAGTTTACATTCATTTTGCACACTGCTTTAAATTATACCATGACCTGAAGCAGATTTAAAACTGTCCTGAAGTTGTTTCATGCGGGAGGCAGCTATCAGACAAATGCCAGTTCTTGGGGGGTGGCGGAAGAGCAGGTAATAGCCTGCTTGCCTTGACCAAATTGCTACCCTGAGACAGAAAACACCTACTCCCATGTTTTTTACATTGTAGCAGTGCGGGGTCCTAGGGGTGGCTGTGAACTCCCCTAGCACCCCCTACTGTGCCAAGTTGGTGTCAAAGCACCCTCACCATCTTGCCGCCATGTCTTTGATGTTAATAATGTTTAAGGGAGGCTGCCTTTTTGTCCTTTTTCACACAGTGCCTTGATGTATCCCAGTCTGTGTTCTGTCTTGGGTGATTTGGTGCACTCCAGCCTCACGGACGCTCCCTGGCTCGCCTCACAGCCCACGCCTGCACTGGGGCATCTCACACTTGCCTGCACTGGGGCATCTCACACTTGCCTGCACTGGGGCATCTCACACTTGCCTGCACTGGGGCTGGGGTCAATACACCCCTGAACATTGTACCCTCTCTGGCACCAGGGTCCCCATGCTAATGTGGAGCCCCTATGAGGCCTCCTCCAACCCCTAATAGCCTCACCCAGTCCTCCAGTGTAACAACAACAAAACAGTAACATAAGCCCCTGGGCTATCACATAAAATCTAAGCCACCTGGCTAACCATCCTGCAAATTCCTACCTGGGAATTCTCCACCCCGTATCCATGAACAGAAGCTGCTCATATCATCAGGCTTCTCTGCTCTGCTTGCTCCTACAGAGCTCCTTCTCCCTTGGCTGCTAGTTGAGAGAGAGACCTCACCCTCCTGTCTAGGTCTTATAGTGATCAGTCCTGCCCCTTTCAGTCAGCTGACTAACCAGGTGTGGGCCCTTAGCTCCTCTTGGTTGTCCCTGGCAACCAGCACCTGAGCCCATGCTACTGCCTTCCAGGTAGCAGGCACCTTAGTGCCCTGTGCCTTAAGGAAAGGAAGTAAGGAGAGCCGCCAATCAATGGGGCGGGTCAGGTGTTGGTTGCTGTGGCAACTAGGCGGGTCAGGTGGCCAGAAGGGGGCAGGCTTGGGCCTTATAAACAGCCTGGGCCAGAGCCTAGACAGCAGTTCCTTTCTGGCAGG
>NW_017728931.1:70715773-70744514 GCF_001723895.1 Crocodylus porosus | reverse complement strand
CTTGGAGTTTACATTATGAGCGGGGAGGCTCTGTGTTGTTTGTGTTGTAGCCGGTTGGCTCGGGTTTCAGTTATAGTTACACCAGAGGACCGGGTGAGGCTGTAAGGGTGTGAAGAGGCCTCACAGGGGCTCCCCAGTAGCTTGGGGGTTCCTGGTGCCCAGAAGGGGCACAGTGCATGGTGCCACTGTGGGCACAGCATGAAGAGTCCCAGAAAGGTGCTTGGGGTGTGGGGTTGTACCCTCGGGCGCGAGAGGTGCGGCGCAAGGCCCCAGAGTGGGGCAGCGGGCGCGAGAGGCTCCAGAGAGGGCAAGGAGTGGCGGAAGAAGCCACAAGACAGGCCCAGTGGGGTGAGGCCTGGGCCTGGCAGGTCCAGGGGCACCGGTATCGGGATACAGGTTGCAGCAGTGGCCCGGGGGTGCCGGTGAAGGGGCGATAGGCTTGTGACCAACCCGGGGCGCCGGTAGAGGGACTGCCGGTTGGCAGGACAGGCCCAGGAAGATTGGAGAGGGGCGCCAGGTGGGTGACAAGCCCAGGGTGCCAGAAAGGGGCACCAGGGCAGGATGAGCCCGAGGGGTGCCGGAGAGGGCGCCGAAGGGCAGGGGACCCAGACAACATCCAAGGAACAGCTGCGAGGCTTGGGGCATG
Organism: Crocodylus porosus; assembly: GCF_001723895.1. NCBI lineage: Eukaryota > Metazoa > Chordata > Crocodylia > Crocodylidae > Crocodylus > Crocodylus porosus. The sequence goes on along the minus strand of NW_017728931.1, from coordinate 70,743,868 downwards.
CTAAAGGGGAGGTAGGAGGCACGCATTGCCCTTAAGGCAGGGGTGCACTGGGGCACCTCTTATGGAGTAGGGGTAGTAACACGCACCGGTCACCAGGGGATAGAGGCAGCCTCCCTTCTGAACTAATTGTCATCAAAGTCGTGGCAGGCGAGAAACCGAGGGTGCTGAGTCCACCTGAAGGGACGGTAGGGGGCGCTAGGGAGTTCATGGCCACTCCTAGGCCCCACTCCCTCACACCCTGCTACACACATCACTGGAGATTTATTGGATTCTCTCTAGGCTAATTCAAGACTAGACTGGGTAAATTTACCCCAGTGTAAGGATTTAAGTAATCTATTCACCACTTTTCTACATCATAATAATGACAATTATATCAATACAAACATATTCTGTCCAGGGCCAGACATTTTGTAGGAATATCAGAGGAAAGTGTAAATGCACCAAATGTGTTTTAAGGAAAGACTTGTGGCAATAAAACCTTTTAAAACATGTTAACTTGAAAATCATTTTGAAGCATGTACATTCACTTCAATGGAACTTAGGCACCTACTTGAATTTAACAATATGTATATAGGCTTTTCTAAGTTGGGACTGTGACAAGTCTCATGGCCACAGGGGTGGCCATGATGCTTCCTAGTGGCCCTGCAGCTCCTGCCTGGCCCAGACTCTAATACCACTCTTCCTAGATTGCTTTCCTGCCATACCTTGTCCTTTATATTCAAGCTTGATTAAGGGAGGCTGCCAACAAGCCTTATGCTCAATAATTTCCCACTGGGTATCAATCCAGCCCTCAAGCTTGATTAGTCCTGGAGCCTTAAGGGCAAATTGTATGGCTCCTTTTCCTCCCTTTATATCATGCTCCAAGCCTCACAGATGTTATCATATTGTTGTTCACTCATGGGGATTTGGCCTCCTCAGACCCTGCCCTTTATCTCTCAGCTAGGCCTTCTAGCCTGGGCCTACTGTGGCAGATCTGTCTCCAAGGTGCTATATCTAGTTTGTCCTTTCCAGTCCCTGGCCCTTGAGTGGCTGCACTTCTCTCAGGCGCCAGGCCCCTGGCCACTGTTTCACTCTGTGGCTCTAATATATCACTTTGCCCACTCTGAGCTCAACAATTGCTCATGACTGTGCCCCTCAGGTGCCAGGCCTCTGGCCTGTGTGGCTCTGCAGCCTTGCACGCTGTCCCTCTCTGGGCTCAGCAATGGCTCGAGGCAATCATGTGCCCTTTGGGCACTAATGGGACCTCTGTAAATCATCCCTTTTAGTCCCAATCCAAACCACCACTATAAACAGTAACATAAACCATAAGTCCCTGAGTTATAACAGAAACACAAAGAGAAGAAGCAGCTCACTGCCCCTTTAAGAGGGCAAACTTTCTTTATCTCCCTGTAGACCCAGGGCTATACCCTAGCCTATATGCTCAGCCCCCCTTGGGCTCTCAGACCCTCTGGTCCCACACACAACCCCTCCTCCGAACTCTCGGATCCACTGGTAGGCACCTCAAACCCTCTAGGGATTAACATAAAACAAAGGCCACTTGCTTGTAACCTAGTCTTCCTCTGCCCATGGAGTCTGCCCCTTTTCCCAGGCTTGCAAAGTTGCTTAATTAAATTCAAACCCTTTCAGGAATGCTGCTTCCCTGCAGCCAGGAGCTCTCACTTCATGGTTGCCTGAGAAAGACTCTCTGACTACTGTAGGTTCTGGGCTTATATATCTCCACCCTGAGCCCTCTTCCAGGCAGGGGAATCCCTCCTTAGCTCCCCTCTGCCACCTGCAAGCAGCCTCTCAGGATGTTTGCTCTCTTAAAAGAGCAGGAACATCCCAGTGCCCTGCTATAGAACAGAACAGCAACAAGGAAGGACAGGAGATGGACAATATAAAGAGAACTGGGAAAAATCTCTAAGTTGAGAGTATAAAAGGAATGCAGTAAATTGTAGGGGATTTATAGAAGAAATTGTGCAGAATCTTAGAGGAAAACTGACCAAGAAATTAAGCACTAATGGCATAAATACAAAAGAAGCAAAGATATGCAAGGTCTCCAAGGTGGTAACACATGCAAAAACTTGGCACAGTACAGAAGGAATGGCCAATGGAAGGATTTGAAGAAGAGGGTGACTTAGTCAGATCAACAGGTCAAGTTCATGACAGTTCCTGTTCCTTCTGTTTAGATTATGAATATTCCCTATCATCAAATATCATTTAAGGATTGAATGTATTTCCCTCATTCCTGTTTATGCTGGGTGCACCTACATGACACCCTTTACTCTGCAGTAGTGTATTTTACTGCCCAGTATGTGTGCACATCTATACATGCACGTACTTACTGCACAGTAAAAATCACTACTTGAGAATAAATTTGCTACCTGCAAATAAATTTACTCATGAGCAGTTACTGCATAGTAATGCATGCGTAGATGCCAACCAGGAGCAAATTTGCTCCCTGTCGGCCCTGCCCCTAGGGGACCAGCCTGAGGCTAGCCCCAGCGCTCTGTGGCTGGGAGTCTCTCCTGCCCCAGGACTGGGCTGGCTCTCTGGCAGCCTCAGCCCCAAGCCCTTAAAAATCTGCATGCACTCAGAGCTCTGGGGCACATGCAGGAAGCTTGAAGACACACCAGGCCACTGTGTCCCCCTGTGCAGGCTTCAGGCCAGCTGTGCTACCCTGCCTCTGCCCCAGCACTGCTGCCTAGCACTGCAGTGCTGTGTGGCTGCCAGGGTTGCACCATCTAGGCCTGCAGGGTGCTGCAGGCTCCTGCAATACCTGCCAGCACCTGGGGCCAGCTGCAGGCAACTCCTGGCCACTGGGGCCAGCTCCAGCTGCCCACAGCCCACCCCCAGCAGCCTGCCCAGAGCCTGCTGCTGATGTGGGACATTGTCTCACTACACAGCTGTGTTGTTGAGGAGGGGGGAAGATCTGTGGTGCCGGGGAGTGGGGGTGGACCCTGTTTTTGGTGAAGCAGGGGGGAGAGGGAATCTGTTTCTTGTAAGGGCAATAAAGTGTTTTTTCTGACAACTATATGCAGTGAGTTTAGTTCTGAGAGTGAGCGGTGGGGTGGGGAGGTCTATGGGTGGCTATCCAGGTGGGCTACAGCAGGGAGTGCAGGAGGATGTGGTTGGTCAGTACCTCTCACACCCCAGTGCTCTGCCTCTCCCCCCCAAGGTGGGTATGAGGCTCACCCAGATAATTATAGACTAGATTGGGGCCAGCAGGGCCAGCACCATGTTCAACTTTTCTTGCTTTTCTCTTTCTCTTGGTTTTCTACTACTTTTTCTACTATAAATCTGCTCCAACATCCCTCTATGTATTTACTTGTGTTTACTCCAATGTCCCTGCCTGGGAGTGTTTACTTGTGAGTAAACTGATCCCAGATGAAATGTATGTGTAGACGTGCTTTCTGAGCAGTCATTTGTAAATCCTGGAAATTTAAGTTTCACAATAAGCTCATTCTCTGAGCAATCTTTGAATAAGGATTCTTCTGATCAATCCCCATTAGTTGTTCTTCCAGATGTCCAATGGCACACAGGTCTAAACATCATTATTAATCCATATCCCAGTTAACTTCCTTCTGCTTTTCTATCTCTCATGAATGTAGGCATTTACACTAATGTTAATTATGTAGTATTTTCTTGAAGCACTTGATATCAGTTCTGTCTATATACTTTTAGCATATTTCCAGCATTTATATCACCCAATTAAGGTAAAAGCAACTTCTGGGAAAAACTTGTAGTTTTAAAGTTGCATATTATTGATAAGTGGGTATTGTTTAAGCCTGTGAATGCATTGTGATTTTGCTTCTTCATGGAATTACACTGTTTCCTTCATGGGATTACATGCTACTGAAAAAAAATGTGAATTAAGAGAATTGTTGTATTCCTTTGCCATCTAATATAATTCCTTGTTGATGTGTTTTCTTCATCTATAATTATCAACCACGTCTTTTAGTGATGCTGTATGGTCTTTGCTTGAAGGTTGATAAAGCTGTTACTAAGAGAACTACATCACCATTTGATGCTCTATTTTTAGGGTGAAAATGTGGTTGACATGATTTTTCAGATCAAAATGTATACTGTTTTTCCTCCATCTTTGCTCCAATGGCTTCTTTTCTATTGTAAGATGATACTATAGAAGATTGGTTATCTCTGAAAAGAACTCAGAATATTGAAGTCCCACTTTGCATTCCATTTCTTTGTTGCTAAAATTAAAATGTTATTTCCCTTTGTTCTGGAGACTTTTTTCATCCCATACATGGTTGGAAGTTTGACAATCTCAGTTGTTTTATTTACAGCCTTACCACAAGGTCTCCACATTTCCCACTGTTTTGGTTCTTACCAGCAGTTTTCCCAAGTTTTATATTTTTAAATCACATTTTTCACTTTTCTGCTTCTGATATGGCATGAAACAATGCCATTTAATCTAGCTATCTAATCTACTTGTCAAGTCAACAGTTTCCTGTAGGGGTGGTCTATGTAGCAAGTTATGAAGGTGCTGTGCCCGTTTTCACTATGTTCTTTTTCATTTGTTAATGTCTTTCCTTTCCTTTCCTCAACTCTTGCCATCTGGTGTAAAATTGCTAGTTAGAACCTTGTTCAATTGATGAAGTACTTTATCATCACTTCTTTCAGCATCCTCTTCAGCTGCCTTGGCAATATCATCCCTGTATTTCTCTTACTTTTCTCTTTCTCTTGGTTTTCTACTATTTTTTACTTTGTTCAGATTTTTTGTTACTTATTTTCTGGAATTGATTTTGAACAACTGAAGTTACTTTTGTTTGTTTGCTTTTTTGTTGCATAATTCCACATGTCCTTACTTACCTAAGCTTAAGGGTTGCTTGTCTACTGTACTGTTATAGAAAAAGGACCGTGACTTAATGCTGACTTCAGATGCATCTACACATATGATTAGTGTGCATTAATGTTAGTGTGCAGTACCTTAAGGTGCTTTAATATGCGGCTGGGGGGGTTTTAAGTGGAATGACTGGTGCCTCCTGAGTCTGGGGGGGGCACCAGTGGGGCATGACTGGGGGGATCCCCCAGTGGCTGATCATGGTGACTGGGGGGAGGAGGGGCAAAATGCTGTACTTAGGACAGAACAGTCCCATGCACCAGTACAGGCTGGATGCTGACTGGCTGGGCAGTAGGTCTGCAGAAAAGGACCTGGAGCTTACAATGGACAATAAGATGGATACGAGTCAGCAGTGTGCCCTTATTGCAAAGAAGGCTAATGGCATACTGGGCTGCATTGGTAGGAGTGTCACCAGCAGATCAAGGGAAGCGATTGTTCCCCTCTATTCAGCATTGGTGAGGCCACAACTGGAGTATTATGTTCAGTTTTGGACTCCCAACTACAGAAAGGATGTGGACAAATTGGAAAGAGTCCAGTCTAATGGAGGGTAATGAAAATGCTTAGGGGACTGGGGCATATAACTTATGAGGACAGGCTAAGGGAACTGGAGTTATTTAGCCTGGGTTTAGTAGCAGCCTTCAACTACCTGAAGGGTGGTTGCAAGGAGGATGGAGCTAGACTGTTTTCAGTGATGGCAGATGACAGAACAAGGAGCAATGGTCTCAAATTGCAAATTGAAGGGAGGTTTAGGTTAGATATTAAGAAAAATGTTTTCACTGGGAGGGTAGTAAAGCACTGGAACAGGTTACCCAGAGAGGTTGTGGAATCTCCATCCTTGGAGGTTTTTAAGACCCAGCTAGACAATGCCTCGGCTGGAATGATCTACTGGGGGATGGTCCTGCTTTGAACAGGGGGTTAGACTAGATTACTTTCTGAGGTTCCTTCCAACCCTAATTTTCTATGATTCTATGATTCCAAACTTCCATTATCAGTGATCATTTTTTTAGAATATCAACAAAGGAAAAGATGTTACTAATGAGATCTACATATCTAGAAAACATGACCTATTATATCAAGTGTGTCCCCATTCTGTACATAATTCTGTCCTTTTTCAGGGCTTAACAGTGAAGGGCATTGGAAAGAGTTTTCAGAAGTATTTTTTTCAAATAATTATACAAGGATCATGATTCCATGTATTTTATGTTCTACTCTGTGATAATGTTTTTATAATGGCTCTCAGCATTTTGTATTCCTGAGGAATGTCTTTCTCAGTGTGTAATCCTGTAATTGCCATCCTGCTATAAAACAACTGCCAAAAGTGATCAGACTTTCAGGTACAGAGAGTTTCCTCTTCATTTCATAGAATACAAAAACTGGATATGAGACCCCCTGATAATAATCTGGATCAACCACAATCTATAAACTTGGATATATTTTGTCATTAATGTGGTCTATTTTAACTGCTTCTGAGGTGCTTGTGCACATGATGAAAATCGCCCATTTTTTCAGTTTTATTGTGCCACACTTCACACATACAGCGTTGTAACAGGAGAGGTCATCGTAGAGTCACCATGCTCTCCTTTTGCGCCCCTTACCATGTCCAGTTTGTCTACAAAGCACCCTTCATTTTCACCCTTGTCTTTGATCTTCCTGGACTTTCGGAAGGCCTTCGAAACTGTCTCTCATTAAGAAACTGGGGGACTGTGGTATTGACACCCACACAGTCAATTGGGTTGCCAACTGGCTGGAGGCCCGCACCCAGAGAGTGGTGGTGGATGGGTCATTTTCATCTTGGAGGGATGTGGGCAGTGGGGTTCCGCAGGGCTCGTTCCTCGGGGCTGCACTGTTCAACATCTTCATCAGCGACTTGGACGAGGGTAAAAAGCACCCTGTTCAAATTTGCTGATGACACTAAGATGTGGGGGGATGTGGGCGCACTAGAAGGGAGGAATGGGCTGCAATCGGACCTAGACAGGTTACGGGGGGTGCGGATGAGAATAGGATGGGATTCAACACTGACAACTGCAAAGTGATGCATCTGGGGAGGAACAACCGGCACCGTACCTACAGGTTGGGGACCTCCCTTCTTGTCAGTACAGAGGTGGAAAAGGATCTTGGAGTCAGCATTGACTCTAACATGAACATGGGCCGGCAGTGTGGGGATGCAGTCAGGAAGGCCAACCGCACCTTGTCATGCATCCACAGATGCATCTCAAGCAGGTCCAAGGAGGTGATCCTCCCCCTCTATGCGGCACTGGTCAGGCCGCAGCTGGAGTACTGCGTCCAGTTCTGGGCGCTGCACTTCAAGAGGGATGTGGACAACATGGAGAGGATCCAGAGGAGGGCCACTCACATGATCAGGGGGCAGCAGGGAAGGCCTTACGAGGAGAGGCTACAGGACCTGAACCTGTTCAGCCTTCACAAGAGAAGGTTGAGGGGGGATCTAGTGGCCTGTTATAAACTAGTCAGGGGGCTCAGCAGGCACTGGGGAAGTCCCTGTTCCCCCGAGCACTGCCAGGAATAATGGTCACAAGCTGGCAGAGGGTAGATTTAGGCTAGACATCAGGAGGCACTACTTCATGGTCAGGGTGGCTAGGATATGGAACCAACTTCCAAGAGAAGTGGTGCTGGCTCCTACCCTGGGGGTCTTTAGGAGGAAGCTAGATGAACACCTTGCTGGGGTTGTTTGACCCCAGTACTCTTTCCTGCCATGGCAGGGGGTCGGAATGATCTACTCAGGTCCCTTCCGACCCTAGAAACTATGAAACTATCTCAAATGTATATGACAGGGAGGCTGCCTCTTCGTCTCCCTGGATACAGTTTTCTTCCTGTACATTAGCCCTGCTTCGCTAATGGGTATTCCTGTGCACCCCAGCCTTATGGGCTACGCATGACTCCAACCACCGCTGTACCATGCCCCACGCCTTGCTGACGTGCTGGACATTGTTCAGTCTTATACTGTCTTTGGCTCTCAGACTCTCCGCAGCCCCTGTCTCGCAACTGTGCCTCTCTGGGCCCTCGGGCTCTCTGCAGCCCTTGTCTTGCAACTGTGCCTCTCTAGGCACTCATAGAACCATGGCCCCCTTGTCTGGGGCTTCTTGCTGCTCCCTTTGTCTGAGGGCTGGGGTTCCCACTCTGCCATGGGTCCCCTTATGAGGCTTCCTTCTTCCCCTTATAGCATCTCCCAAGCCACCGGTTGTAAATAGTAACCACAAAACTCAAGCCCCTAGGCTATAACATAAATTTCTGCCAATCGGCTACAACATCACTTGAGCCACCCCCAAAGCCTTCACCCATACCAACTGCTCATGCATTTTGGCTTCTTCTCTTTTCTTGCTCTGGCAGAGTTCTTACCCCTATGGCTGCCAGCAGGGAACTGCTTGCCTGGCCTCAGCCTGGGAGTTATATAGGAACCAGGCCCAGCACATTCTGGTCAGCTGACTGCTAACAGGGGTGGGTCCCTGGCTCCCTCTGGGTGCCCTAGCAACCTGCACCTGGGCTTCTTCATTACTACTCCACAAGTAGCCGGCAACTTAGTGCCCTGCTACAAGGGGGTTTTGTGAACGCACTTGTCATGTTGCAAACTAATCCATATTCCCATGTAGTCTAGTTTGCAATGCAGCTATTTGTAACGTTTCATCCTTTAACCTGACAGGTCACCTCCTGGCGTCAGGAGAAGTGGGCTGAAGGCAGAAGTGGTGAGGGGCCCAATCCTTTGGTTTTTTTCCCCCATAGAGTGTTCCTGCCTCTCCCATGGCTGCGGGGTGAACTGCTGGCAGGCCGAGCAGCCCCTGAGCTGCAGGGGACCCTGGTCCCTCCATGGTGGTAGCACCCCCCAGGCCACCTGGGCAAGTTGTTAGCAGGCTGGGGGCTGCTGCAGCTTGGAGTCTCCCTATTCAATGCCTCCCTGATCCTGCTTGGGCTTCCAGCACTGCTCCCTGGGTGAGTTCAGGGAAGAGTTGGATCCAATGGGTGCTGCCTTCAAGCTGGGACAGCATCCGGCCCACTAGCAGCCTTTCTGGGTGGCTTTGGGGGGCACTGCCTCTCCACAGGGAAGGACTGGAGGCCCCTGCAGCTCAAGAGCCACTCAGTCTACTGGCAGCTCATGTGGGCAGGCTCCACTGGAAATTTTAAAAAGTGAGGGGACCAATTTTTGCAGAGCCTGCCTGCAGCTAGGGGCAGAGGGTGAGCTGCCTGCAGGCCCTGAACTTCGGGGACCCCCAGTCCCACTCTCTATGGCAGTGGTGTCCCCTGGGGCCACGCAGATGGACTGCTAGTGGGTGGGTATTGCCCCAGCTCAGAGACAGGACCCACCAGATTCAACTCTTTCCCAAACCCACCTGGGAAGCACTGTCCCTGCCACCTTCCCACCACTGGGGACCACCCAGGAACATGCTGGTTTGCCCCTGGGGTGGTGTAGGAAGGCAGCAGGTGGGCAGCTAGGTGTGCTGGTGGCTGGAGAGGGTGGGAGGGATGGTGCACAGCATGCTGGAAGACCATGTGGGCTGGAGCAAGTGTAGGATCAGGCACCTCTGAGCTGGGGCAGCTCTAGCCCACTAGCACCCAGCCTGGGTGGTCCCAGAGGATGCCACCACTGTGGAGGGAAGGACCAGTGCCCCCCACAGCTCAGGGGCTGCTCAGCCCACTGGCAGCTCACCCCCTGGCCATGAGAGAGGTGGGCAGACTTTTGGTGGGGAAAAAGGATCTGGCCCTTCACTATAACAGCAATGGAAGCCTCCAAATTGAAATGGTGGGTTTTTAATCATCACAGTTAAAAATCCACCATTTCAATTTAGGGGTCTAAATCCCCATCATGTGTAAAAGCACCCCTGATGTTTGCACAGAGGAAAACTAACCAAAAAAAATTGCAAACATAGAATTGATTTTCATTGTACAAATACAGAATTTTCCTTTTATAATTTTTATCACTTTTACCATTTCAATTTTTCAATTAAAATGATAAGTTAAATGAAGCCCAGGGAGGTGGATTGTTACTCTGTTTGGGGGTTTCGATTTTTGTTTGTTTGTTTGTTTTCCTTTCAAAAGTAGGAAGGCCAAATGAAAATAAAAGGAAAAGTGAAAAAAAGAAAAATCACTGGATATCACTCATTCTATTGCATTCATTGGCATAGGTAAAAATAAGCAGAAACAAAAAAGAAAAGCTGAAAAATCAGCTACATATTTTGAGTTTGATTTTGTAAACTGGAAATCATATTTCTGTTTGAAAAGTTTGAATTTAAAAAGGGCCATTTTTTCATGCAAAAAAAATCATAAAAAATATTTCAAAGAGCCCTTGACAGGAGCTGGAAGGCCTTTCCACATTGCACCATCAGGCTGCTATATCACTTTGAACATTTGGAGAATCTGAATGATGATCAAAGCTCCTTCAGAAGTATGGTGGCCATTATAGAGGACATTCTGGTTTTCTGCTACTCTGTCCTCTGTCCTCTATTGATACAAAACCCAATGCCTTTATGTCCTCTATTTTTCTCCTCAAGAGAAAAGACATAAAGGCATCGGGCTTCGTATCAATAGAGGATAACTGGATTGTCCTTTACGATAGCCGCCCTATACAGAAGATGTCAGCAATGAACAGGGACCTCTTATGTTCTGCAGTGGATTCACACCCAAACAAAAACACCTGCATATCACATACATTTCCCCCAAAAATCATTCCTCCAAAATTGGTGCATGTCTTAAATGAAGAAATTGATTTCTGCATTGGAAGCATAAATGACAACTGTAAAGATTGCCATGCTTCTCTCCTTGCTGGCCTCAGGGTGGGAGGGGGTAGAGTTCACCATTCAGGGTCAGAGCTGCAGCATTACCCCATAATGTAATGAAAGCAGGTGCACCTTTCTACTACAGCTGCTTCTCAGTTCACCTTCAACATGCCTCCTGAAAACAAAGGAACACAGGAAAGTTTTATCTGCCCCATACATCTTCGTTTCTGGGAGACACTGTGAAGGGTTGGGATTGGGAAACACTGGAGGTTACCACTGCTGTAGCCTTTACTGACCCTGCAAAGTGTACTCTGCCCTTGCTGTTGGGACTCAGCCATGACTCTGGAAAAATCTTGTTCTTCATTCTGCTTTCTCCAGACTAGTTGCATGTCTTATTTGGGGGAGTGTGGTGTGAAAGAAAGCATGGTACATGGTTCTTACCTTGCTCTTACTTTTTAAGGTACAAGTGTACAAGCTCTCAACTGGAAACTAAAATAATCAAAATCTTGCAAAATCCCTTGTGGATCTTCTGCATCCTCCATTGCTCACAGAACTCCCTGGATGAAATCATGACTCCTCCTGACTTCAGATTTGCCAGTGGAACCTGAATTTAATGCTCCCTCTCGCATGATTTGTTCACCCCTGGTATCAGTCTCTGAAAAGCATATGGGCTGATATAGAATGGCCTTCTATTTGTTTTCCCTACCTAATTTTAGTTGAGAAGACTCAATTGCCTTCAAAATTTCGTTTAACTTTGCATTTCTTCTTCTGACTTCTCAAACTGAAGTGTTATATGTACAAAGTTTCAACCCCTCAAGGCTGTATAGAGTCTGATTCCTTTTTCTTGCAAAGATTTTAGGGGTGATGCCAGATGCCAAGCAGGAGGTGACATGCTGAATGACATTATAACAGATGTCAGATTAACAATGTCAGGGGACTTGACAGTTATTTTACTCATAAAACAAAACCTTTTAATCAATATAGATCAAAACATTAGCTAAAACATTTTCTTGGCTAAGAAAATCTCTTCAATTTCAGTTGTCTCCTAGCCAGCTAAGATATTGGAAACATTTGCTTCCAGCTGTGAGAAGTATTAAATTACATTTTTTTGTGTTCTAACCCTGTGATTGATAATAACAGAACCTGTTGCTCACTTGAACTTATTTGCTGGACATAGCTGCAGCTCTGCTCTGTGAATCACCCACCTCAAACTCTAAACAAAGGAAAGGACAAAAAATGATACTCCCACAGACTTGTGATCCAACAATAGAAGCACAAAGGAGTCAAGCTTCATTGGTCAGCCTGAAAATAGAATGAGACCAAGGATTTAAAGGATTACAAGGGTTTTTCTTCTGAACATTACTACTGCAGTAAGAGCTATTCAAAATATCACTGCTGGCAATGTGGGTGAAAAATAAGGGATGTATGGAGAATAAAACATAGCAAATACTGATTACTGGATATTCTATCAATGACCATTCAGAAGGCTAAGTGACAATAATTTTCAGGATGACTTGTAAATAAAAAGCCCTCAACTAGATTCTCCAAAGGTTGCACAGTAAAGGTATGTGTCAACTCATACACCTTTCAAATAAAAAGTGGATCTTAGTTTAGTTCAGTGGTCTCCAATTTTCTTAAGTATCAGATCAGTTTTTGAATTAAAGTTCAAGCCAGGATGCACCACCCTCTTCCCCCTGCCTACAGCAGGTCAGTGGGGGGAGGAAAGGGGCAGGGGGTGGTGCAGTGAGGGAGAGAGTGGGGCCCTGGCCGAGTTGGGTGGTGGGATGATTGGAGCCCAGGTGGCTTGACCAGGCACAGGGGGGCTCCTGCTGCTGCATGCACCCTGGCAGAGGCCCTAGAGATATATACCCCCCCTCAGTCTATGCGTGGGGTGGAGAAGGCTGCTGCTGCATGCTGGGCTTTGCACCCCAAGCCCTGCTGTAGCTGCCCTGGGAGCAGTGCGTTGCCATGTGTGTCCCACTGGTGGGCTGAGCCATGCCCCCTGCCCACCCAGCAGTGGGATTTGGAGCCTCTGACAGTTGATCCCGCCTCAGCCTGAGATCGACTGTCAGAGGCTCCACGATTGACTGGTCAAGCGTGATCAAGCGTTTGATGACTACTGGTTTTGTTCCTTGGAGAAATTATCAGTTTGAGGCCCAGACATTTTTTTTGGAGCGCTAAAACGGTAATCTAACCTAAAATATGAGAGAGTGCTATGTAAGGTACACAATGTAAAGATAAAAACCAAATGTCAATTGGCTTATAATAGTTTGTGAAGTGATCCTTTCCCACAGCTACTTACACTCTTCCACCAATCACTCCCTCCATCACACAACAGAAAATTTTTTAATCTCAATTAATTTATAAGAAAAATCTTTCCTCTGATCCCTACTTAAAAACAAGGTATTGTCCCCAACTTGAACCTATTTCTAGTAAGACCATGGTCCAAATACAGAGCTGGAGGGTCTTCAGCTTCTCTCTCACCAGTTGCTGATTGTGAAAGCTGAACCAGTCTCAATCGTGACCAATGCTGATATCAGATGAAACAATGTTGTCCTTCAGATTTTATGCCAGAGACATCCATTCTTCCACTTCTAGCTTTTTCTTCTACAACACATTTTGTCAGTAAATTTTGGACTTGGTGTTTGTTCTTTAATTACCATGAATCAGATAGTCAATTTACATAAATGGCGCACTTTAATTTACAACATCTTCATTGTTCAAGGGAGCGGTAAAAATTGAGGTCCCACCTTCAATTCTCAGCCTGCTAATATCGCTATAAAATGGCATGCCAATCCTCCATTAGCTTTTGATATCACACATGTTTCTTACATCTTCTTTAATATTATGGCTCTTTGGATTTCCCTGAACAAAGAGCCTGAGGGATTCCTGCTGACCAAAGTGTACATTAAGTTGTACATGGCTAAAACCAAACACAGTAGTCTACATTTAAATTGATTTTATAAAATGGAAAGTGTCAGAAATTGCTAGCATCAGTAGGGGGGAGTTAAAATCTCTTTTTTTGTTTACATATGTGCCACCAGTTTTTTTCTTAACTTGACTACCCTCTTTCGGACAAAAGTTGCTTTCAAAATATTTAATTGCTGCTTTCATTTTATCCTCCAGCAAACCCTTTAGATTGTAGGGCTCTGTAGGATTTTGTTTTAGGTTTGGAGTATAAATATTACAAACCTACATTACCGGTAAAGCTTCTACTAGTAAACAGCAGCTACTGCAGGAAGTATATCCCCAGTCAGGTGGTTTCTTGTGGCTCCCTGACATTCCACTACAGCGTTTAAATTGTCTATGACAGCCAACAGAAAAAGAGATTGAGAGGCAAGGATTTCTTGTGATAACTTTTATTGAGCCAACTGTATAGTTGGGAAAGCTACTGGATAAGCTTTTGGGCATCAAGTGCCCTTCTTCAGGTGACCTGAAAACTTGGCCAACAGATCTTCCAACTATAAGTCAGCCCAACAAAAAATATCACAAAAAATCCTTACCTCTCAGATATTTCCTGGAGCACCACTGCTACAACAGTCTCTCTACAGATACCGTCATCTGCCAGGTAGCAGTAAAAGCCTTATGTTGCTCCCAGAATTGAGGAGCTGTGAGTTTCACTGGTAAAACCAGTTAATCTAAATCAGGGGGTGTCAATCGGGGGTACACATACCCCTGGGGGTACTTGGGAAATCCCTAGGGGGTATGTGTGGGTGCACAGGGATCGAGCGCCACAATTCACCACCCTGCCCCGCTGCCTCCCAGGAGCAGGGTCAGGGAGCATGAGGGCAGCAGCACCCCTCTGGAGGCCACGCAGGTGCCACATGGCTGAACAGGTGTGGGTGGGGAGCACGTGGCGGCTGCCACCACCACCCTGCGCTGCCACCACTCCAGGTCTGGGCATGTACCACTTCCTTCTCCTCCAACCCTGACTCCACATCCAACCATCAGAGGTACATCTATTTAAAAAAGGTTGAGAACCCCTGATCTAGATCTAGATCTAAATCATCAAGGGTGAGCAATGTCATTTTAACTACATCCCATTTTTCACACTCTTCTTAATTGCTTTGCCTCACACACCTTTCTCTTCTTGCTAGTGATGGTAAATTACTTACACTCTCGTTGAACCAATTGGAATCAGTGGGTCAGATTCAGGCATTATGCATATGGGAGTATATATTACAAATCTGTAAGTAGCTATAGGTATAAAGGAAACTAAAGACCTAATCCAGAGCTCATTAAAATCAATGGAAAGACTCTCAGTGAGTTTAATAGAGGGGCACTAAGAGTACAATTTCCTGGAGAGGAACAGAGGAATGTGTGAATTACATCAGCTTGTATCTTGAATTTGGCCATGTTGTTACTGTACCACACATAGCCAATGAAGTAATCAATGATAATCAAATAAAGCAATTAATTCAGACTGCTAAATAAAGTTCCATTATTTTAGATAGAACTGTTAAACCAGAACCAGAATTGTGTACAAAAGAAAAAAAAGATTAAAAGTAATATTGAAGCTTGTTTCCTGATTATATCCTTTATTAGTGTTCTGTACATACCAGGTATGGACTCTACCTGGCTATAGCAGTGATGTATTGGAAGAATAGGTTTAAAAGCAATAATTCTTTGACAGCATCCTTCAACTCTTTGTTTTGAATGACAGCTAAAGCTGAAAGCCTTTAAAATGCAAGTCACATCCCCATTCAATTAAAATCTAGTAAGTGAAAACATAAAGAGATGTGTCAAAATCAATGATCCAATTTCAGGTCTGACACTAAAATCCAAATATGTGAAAACAGGCTGTCATTGGAAGTAAGTGATGGAAAGATTGGCACAAGTTCATTGTATGCTGAACAGTACAGCCTCTTTATGCATCACAGAAAGTACTATTAGACCACTGTAAAGTAGTTATAAAAGCTTGGAATTCAATTTTTCATTCAACATTTTTTAATGAAATTAGGTTTTTTGTTAAGCTTTGAACTATACTAAAAAACTTTTAAGGACTGTATCCCACACAAATTGCCATTCCATCAATAAGAGACATGAAATAAATGACATCATGCCATCACTGGTCTCTCAGTTGACAAACTATGTAGGTGGTTATCTGCTTTGAAAGATGCACTGTAGGAGTCAGGCAAAAACACTTACAATTTTCTTTCAAAAAAGAAAAATGAGCCAGTGCCTGTCAAGTATTAATGACTTAATTAACATTTGCTTAGTTACCTTTCCTTGCAAATGTTTCCAAAGCACACTAATAAATTAAAGTACAATTTATTCACTTTTTAAAGAAAGGTGCCTAAGTGCACTGGTGAATGGTAATCACTAAAGAAAAAATGTCTGATTGCTTCCTGTTTTCCCAACATAGTGAGCATAAAGTCATCAAAGACCACCTTACTTTATGCTGTCATTGTGTGTAAACAGAAGTTAATGCTTGCGTGATAAAATGATAACTAGGAAGCACAGAATATTGTACAATACAGTCTCCATAATATAAGAGACGCTGTTTTTTAAATATCTGTTTTTAAAAAATATTTCTTTTGTTTTTAGAGTCTGGCTTTACTCACTTTATTTTTATTCACCCTCTCTAAAGACGGTGAATAAAAGGGTCAGTAAAGAGGGTGGATAAAAGGGTCAGTAAAGAGGAAGATGGGTAACTAGTCTGGAAAAACCCATACTTTTATTAAATTAACTCACTGACTTTCTCTTTTTTCCAGTAACTGGCCTTCTTGGTTTGCCTGCAATGCTTCCCTCTGCCCTCTCTTTCTTGTTTTGAGGAGAAGAAAGGTTGGTAAAGTCAGATTGAGAAAGGATGGATTCAGTTCTTAAAGTGTCAGCCCTAATCAAGTGAGAAGCAGTCCCTGAATGTGTGAGCTTGCTGAGTGGGGGACGTACACAGGTGCTCTTTCACCACGTTCCCTTACTAACTGCCCTCTGCCACACAAGCTACTCTTTGTTTTTTAATTTCCCAATTAAATCTTTTCCTCTGTCTTTAAGGGTGTCTAATTCCAATCTTCTGGGAAAGACCTAAGAAGAAAGACATTGATCTATCTGAATGAACCAGAAAAAATGCTGTTATTTTTACCAGTCCCTTGCCAAAGCAGCAGTTCCTGTCCATGTTAGCATATGGATTGGTTTCCTTACTTCTCCAGAACCCTTAGACGTTCTGAATAAGAGGCATATCATAAATCAGTAAAGACTGTAGGGAGTATAAGTTCAGTAGGAATGAAAGCAATCTCAGTACTTCCTTTTAAACAAATTAATTCAGGGTATGAGATAGTCTTAAGGATTCAGAAAAGTGTTCTTAGAGGTATCTTTTTTCTACTGAAATCCTTATTTCCCTATTGTCCAATTATTTTTGCAGCTATTTATTCCTTTAACAAGAAAAACACAAGGTCATAAACTACAGTTTAATAGAAACAAATTTCTTTAATGAAATTCAAGAGAAAAAGAGCATAATTAGCTAAAAGCTTTACCTCAAATGTCTAAACTTGGCAGATTTCCCACTGTCTGAATCCAAGTGCTGATCCGAGAAGAATTCATTACAGAGTTTGACAAGGACAGCAAAATGATTGCACCCACATATCAACTAATGATTGGATACCACTTATAAAATCACCTGGAGAAAAAATTCTCATCAAGCTTAAAATACAGGATGCTCTTTTCCTGCATCCAGGCTGCTATGCTATCAAACCATAGTGGTTCAGTAGCCAAACAGGCTTTCAGAGCCTGAGTGCAGATCCAAGGAAAGACAACTCAAAGATATGGAATCTTACATCATTCTGTATCTACCTTTTGCAGGGGTTGCATACATAAAAGAGTGGCCTAGATAAGAACAATATTATATCAGCTACTTTTTGCATCATTATTACAAAAATCATTTCTATCTTATAATTAATTTACAGATGCTTGACAACAGTAGTTAAAATATAATTCTTGGATCAAAGACTTCATAATCCAACCAAAATAAAACACTAGGGGCATTTATACATGTGCTTTGGGAGTACCGTGGGGGGGAGGGAGCCTTGAAAGCTGCTCTAATGAAAGTGCTCAGAGTGTCTTGTGTATCAGCATCCCAGTGTTTCAAAATGGCGGTGACAGTGAAGATAAAGTTTTAGGTAAAGCTCCCCTGTCACCATTTTGAAGTGCATGGATGCTGATACACAGGACACTGGAGGCTGCAGGAGTGTAGTAATTACCATGCTCCAGCAGACTCAATTAATCGAGTCTGCTCCAACGCTCTGTAATTACAGCTGATTGGAGTAGCCTCACTGCTCATGTATAGGTGCCCTAAATGTCAGAGCAGGAAGATTCAGTGGTGGATGAGAGGGAGATAGAAGGAATTGTCTGAAGTTCTGACAAGAAATAGTAAAAAAAAATAAGTCTGTGGTTAGTAAATCTGTGGGGTATGGGTCCAGATACAAGGGCAGAAAGTAGTCGGCCATGTTAATCTGAAGGCAGAAGGCAGGGTAGATTTGCATCTTATAGACTAAATCAGAGATGTGTAAGCTTTCATAGGTCAGGTACAAGGGTCAGCATAAGAGAAAGCATAAAGCAGTGGGGATGGAGAAACAACCATTACGAGGAAGAAGGTCAGAGAAGTACGGAGAGATGAAAATACTCCTCAAAGACTGGAAAAGAGAAGTAGATATAGGAATAAAGAGTCTAGAGAATGTAGCTGAAAGCATCTGAGAAGACAAACTCGCAAGATAAGGGACTGGACACCTCCAAATAGGCATAGCCACACTTTGGATTGCTACAACAACTGTTTCAGGAAGAAAGCTAACAGCAAAATTCTAAACACAAGCCAGAACCACAATGTATCTCCATCAGAGAGAAAAGCCATGAAGTTCCTAAGATACAACAGCAAAATAGCAATCAAGCCAGTGGACAAAGCTGGAGATGAGCTAATCATTCTCAACTGTCAAGACTACATCAATGAGGCCAACAGTCTACTATCTGACATCAAATACTCTAAAGAACTTTGGGAAGACCCCATACCACTATTTGCTTTGGAACACGAAAACATCATCAAATCCTTCCCACATCAGCTTCAGGAATAACTGCTTCCATTTATCCCCAACTCTCCTACCCCAGGAACTTTGTATATGTTGTTCCCAATGATTCACAAATACTGTAACCCTGGTAGACCCATCCTATTCAACCATGATACCCTCACTGAAGAGTTATCAGGAGTCATAGGAACTATCCTGAAACTACTTGTCGGGCAAAGAGCAAGTTTTCTACAATATACAATAGATTTCCTCAACACTGTCTGCATCTTCAATCACCTCCCCAAGAAGGCTACACATGCAATCATGTGGTTACCTGTGAATAATAGCTCATACAATGAAGGCACAGCTGTCTTCCCCAAATACTAGAGCTGTGCAAAGCTTTGGACAGAGCTTTGGATCTGGAGAAGCTTTGGATGGTTTGGCATCTGAAGCAGCATGTCTGGATTGAAGCACTGGCTTTGTTAGGTTTTCCAAAGTGGTTAGGAGCTTCTGAAGTGCTTTGGAAAAGCTTCGGAGCTGTTTCAGAGATCTGGCCATAGGGTATAATGGGGAAACAATGAACTATCTATAACTGTGTTGTTTTTTGTCTGATTTGGATGAAATTTGCAGGGATTGTAGACTGCCTCTGTGTTGGGGCATGGGAGACACTACTGCAGGTCTGGCTGCCAAGCTACTGTTACCAGTTACCAATCAATCAATCATGATTCACTCAGGGACCAGCTCAATACACAGTACCTAGCTAATGTAGCCAGTTAATTACCATCAAGTAACACCTACAAAAGCAGAGATTAAGGAGAGGAAATAATCAGTACAGACAATCAACTGCCCTAAGACAGAGACAGTCAGTTGCACAAGCACCTATGTCACGAGTTTTGTCCGTCAGCAGCTAGAGGAGCAGGGCCCCAAACCCTCCCCTGCACCAATCCCCTTAACAGCTGGCAGGCTTTGTGGCTGCAGCTTCCACCCTGCTGCACCTTAACACACACAGGGTCACCCATGTCACAAGCTTTGCTTGTCCGCAGTTTAAGGTGCAGTTCCCCCCAAACCCCTGCACTGATTTTCTTCAAATCTGTCAGGCTTTTGGCCTTACCAGGAGCTACCACCTCTGCAGTTTTGACCCCCTTGTGTTGCAACATGTAGACGTGACATGAGTTTTGCTTTCAAGAAGTTGAGGTACAGTTTCCCCAAAACCCCTACACCAATCTTTTTGAAACTTAGAAGAATTCATGCTCTCAGCAGGGGCTACCTTCCCTACAAGTTTTATCCAAATCAGACTTAAAACAACAAAGTTATAGATATTTCCCATTATACCCTATGGACAGATCTCCGAGGCGGCTCCGAAGCTTCAGAGCCACTTTGGCCGGATCGCGGCAGAAACCTGGTCCAGAGCTCTGGATAGGATCATGGCCATCTGAAGTGGCCGGATCTGAAGCCACATCAGATCACTGCCAACTCACGCAGGCCTACCAAATACCTAAAAGAACATGGAATACACTCAGATTTGCCACAACATGTTGCAAAAATCATCCACTTCATCTTCACCCACAACTTCACATTCAACAACCAACTCTTCCTCCAAACTTTGGGCACAGTTATGGGCACAAATATGGCTCCTCAATATGCCAACCTCTTCATGAACTGCCTTGAGGAAGAATTTCTGGGAAAACTGTACCCTCAAGCCTGCAGTATACCTGCATTACACAAATATTTTCATAATCTGGACTGAACACCTGGACTCAGTTATTTTGTCTTCCACCCCAGAATTAACAACTAGAGCCCCTTCATCAACTTTTCTCTGGAGTAATCCTATACTAACATAGACTATATAGACACCATAATCCATATCCAGGCTTGCATCCAGAAACCCTGATAGACAAAAAATCCACAAACCACCGTACTCACTTTAAAAGGGTTCATAAGCCTTGTGCTGGATTTTGGAATAGTGATGAATTTAATTCTAGCTGAACAAACCCCAAATGCTTAATACATAATGACTGACCTCATTTGTATAACTATAATATGTATTTGGCAGCCAATCAGAAATTCCTTATAGCAATTTCTGGTTATATTATTCTCCATGGTTTTCTGAGTGGCTCTGGGTTGGAATGGGTAAGGATATCTAAAGGATCTTTCTTCTTCTTACATTTAACATAGTCTGCAATGCCAAATACATTTAATTAATGGAACTGAATATGGGTATATCTCATTCTTTCCAGGGTGCATTTACAACCAACAGAATTTGTGATTTGGATGTGGTCTTTCATGGTGGAGGCATAATATTATAAATACAAATATATTTCATTGCTTTAAAAAATATTTTGTACAACCTGAAAGAGGATATTTTGGTTTTGGTTTGTTTAACCCTTTGTTCTTTGGGCCTTGTCACAGAAAACAGATCCTTTAGGTATACTTGCAACAGTCACAAATCAGTGGAATGTAGTGACCTATTAAAGTTAGTGTGCATTAGGATTACAACCCTTGCCAGAAAGGAAATAACTTTGCAGTTCCAAATTAACACACGCTAAACTGCTTGAACACACACATCTGACTGCATTTCAACTGTGCTTAGTAAAAGTTAAGTATGTAACACCACCCTTTTTTACCAGTTTTTTTCTCTTCCCTTTTCCTTCTTTCCTTCCTTCTTTCTGTTTGTTTGTTAAATTCAGGTCTTCTTTTTGTCAATTCAAATCAAGAAACAGAAACATTTTGCTTGAAAAGCATAAAACAGTCAAACACTGAAATGTTATAACGTTGCCAAAAGACAAGAATTCTTGTGGGATATATCGTTTATTGGACAACTGCATCACTGAGGTAGACATAGGCAAGCTTTTGAATATTACACTGCCCTTCTTCAGGTCTCAGGAAGAGAGCAGATAGAACAAAAGCTTGTGTAAAAATCTATATCAAAATAGAAACAGGATGCAAGAGAAAGTATCAGGTAACCAATAGTCAGGAGAGATGCAGTAAAAACCTGACTATAGAAGAATAAGATTGTTCAGATGGTCATTATCACCAGTAAAATTCAGAGGTTAGTGAGTATCAGGTAGAGTATAATAGACTATGAAAGTCATTGTCTGTGCTAAATCCCTGGTACTTCATGCCCAATAGGCTAATGAATTTTTGTTCATCTTGTAAAGGTACTGCGTAGATTATCTGCTTCAATTCATTCTAGGTTTGTGAACTTCATATTATGACAAAGCTATTGTTTTCCAAAAAATTTTGTGCAGGCAATATATATATTCCCTGATAGCCAGAGAGTTTACCAGTCACAGAAAGGATCCAGTACTAGAAATAATCAAGAGAGGGGAGAGCATTTTCAGAGTCTCACTAACTTAGTGAGGAGAGCTTTAAATTATGCTCACCAGGGGATGGAGACCAAAGCCCTGAGGTAAGTGGGGAAGTGGGTGACCTGGAGGAAGAGCAAGTAGGAGGGGGCAACAGGGGAGGTGTTTTCATTCTTCCTGAGAAATCAGGACAATTGACTAGTCACCTCAGGTGCCTGTACACGAATGCATGGAGCCTGAGAAACAAGCAGGAAGAAGTGGAAGTCCTGGCACAGTCATGGAACTATGACATGATTGGAATAACAGACTTGGTGGGATAGCACTGTCATGGATGGGTACAAACTGTTCACAAAGGACAGGCAGAGGAGAAGAAGAGGTGGTGTTGCACTTTATGTAAAAGACCCATATGGTTGCTCAGAGCTCCAGTATGAAACTGGAGATAGTCCTGGGTCAGAAGAGAGAGCAACAAGGATGATGTTGTGATGTTGTGGTGGACCTGTTATAGAGCACAGGACAAAGTGGAAGTGGTGGATGAGACTTTCTTCCAAAAGCTAGAGGACATTTCCCGATCACAGGTGCTGGTTCTCGTTGGGGACTTCAATCAGCCTGACATTTGCTGGGAGGGCAATCCAGCAGTGCACAGGCAATCCAGCAAATTATTGGAGAGTGTTGGGGACAACTTCCTGGTGTGAGTGCTGAAGTGGCCAATGAGGAGCTAAGCTATTGTTGACCTATTGCTCACAAACAGGGAAGGTACTAGTAGATGGCAACTTGGGCAGCAGTGGCCATAAGATGATGATCCTGAGGAAAGGAAGCCTGGAGAGCAGCAGACTAAGGATCCTGGACTTCAGAAAAGCAGACTTCAACTTGCTCAGGGAACTCATGGGCAGAATCCCCTTGGATCCTAGTTTGAGGGAGAAAGGAGACCAGGAGAGCCGACTGTACTTTAAAGAAACCTTACTGAAAGTGTAGGAACAAACCATCCTGATATGCAGGATATGGCAGAAGACCAGCTTGGCTTGGCAGTGAACTCTTCAGTAAACTAAATCACAAAAAGGAAGTGTATAGGAAGTGGAAACTTGGACAAACAACTAGGGAGGAGTATAAGAGTATTGCTTGGGCATGCAGGGATGAAGTCAGGCAGACTGAAGTGCAATTGGAGTTGCTAGCAAGGAATGTGAAGGGCAACAAGAAGGGTTTCTACATGTATGTCAGTAACAAGAGGAAGATCAGGGATAGTCTGAGTCCCTTACTGAATGGGGGAGGCAAATTAGTGACAGAGGATGTAGCAAAGGCTGAAGAACTCAATGCCTTTTTCACCTGGATCTTCACAGGCAAGGTCACCTCCCAGACTACTCCACCTGGCAGCACAGCTTGGGGAGGAGGTAAGCAGTCAACAGTGACAAAAAAAAAGGTTAGAAACTATTTAGAAAAGCTGGACATATACAAGTCCATGGGGCCAGATGGGATGCGCCCAAGGGTGCTGAGGGATTTGGCTGATGTAATTGCAGAGCCACTGGCCATTAGAGGCATGTGAAATGGGCCCTATTTGATTAGGATTTGGCCCAAATTGGGGAAAGTGATTCAGTTCATTGATTTGGATCACTATCCCCAATTCGACTGGGCCAATTCTGAATCTGAAGATTCGATGCTGATTTGGAGAATCAGTGATTCAGCCAGAGGCACAGCTTTAAATGTTTTTCCTACGTACCTCAAGGTACCAGGTGTTGCTCATGAATGCTGTGATGCTGGGGTGGATGGAGTGTACCACAGAAGCACAGGAGGGCCCCCTGCATGCTTGGCAGCGAACCCAGAAGTGGACCAGAAGTATTTCTGGTCCACTTCTGGGTCTGCCGGGGAGCATGCTGCCCCCCCCCACACTCCTCCCAGTTTGGTGATTGGCTGAAGGGGGACCCCAGCTCCCCCGCCAGACCCAGACCAGTTGCTGAGCTGGGAGGGCATGGGGAGACCCCCCAGTGCACTTGCTGGCGGACCCAGAAGTGGACCAGAATTGCTTCTGGTCCACTTCTGGGGCTGCTGCTGAGCACACTGGGGAGCCCCCCTGTGCTTCTGTGGGACACTCCATGCACCCCAGCATCACAGCATTCACAAGCGGCTGGCTACCTAGAGGTATGTAGAAAAAACATTTAAAGCTGTGTCTATGTCGGAATTGCCAAATCTTTCTGAATCTCTCCGAATCAATTTGGAGGGTTCTGAAAGGGTCTTCTGGTTTGATTCAGATTCGGAGATTCAGCCACTGAATTTGGCTGAATCTCCACTGAATTGATCCAGATCTCTGCCGAACAGGATCAGGGACCAAAGCTTTGGACAGCCCTACTGTCCATTATTTTTTAACTCATGGTAATCAGGAGAGGTGCCTATATTTAAGAAAGGAAAAGAGGAGGATCTAGGGAATACAGATCAGTTAGCCTTACTTCAGTCCCTGGAAAAATCCTGAAGCATATCCTCAAGGAATCAACTTCTAAGCATGTTGAAGAGAAGAAGGCAATTAGGAACAGTCAGCATGGATTCAGTAAGGGAATGCCCGACCAGCCTGATTGCCTTTTCTGATGAAATGACTGGCTCTGTGGATGCAGTGAGACCAGTGGATGTGGTATACCTTGATTTTAGCAAGGCTTTTGTTATGGTCACCCACAACATTCTTGCAGACAGGCTAAGGAAGTATTGGGTGGATGAATGAAATATAAGGTGGATAAAAAACTGGCCGGATCATCAGGCACTAAGGGAAGAAATCAATGACTTGATGTCTAGTTGGCAGCCAGTATGAAGTGGTGTGCCCCAAGGGTTGGTACTGGGGCTGGTTTTTTTCAATATTTTCATAAATGACCTGGAAGATAGCATCGAGTGCACTCTCAGCAAGTTTGCAGATGACATCAAGCTGAGGGGAGCAATAAATACACTGGTAGGTAGGGCTAGGATTAAAAGAGACCTCAACAAATAGGAGGATTGGACAAAAATAAATATCATGAGGTTCAATAAGGACAAGTTCAAAGTCCTGCACTTAGGTTGGAACAGTCCAATGTGCTAGTACAGGCTGGGGGCTGACTGTCTGGGCAGCAGCTCTGCAGAAAAAGACCTTGGGTTTACAGTGGACAACAAGCTGAATATGAGCCAAGGCTAACAGCACAGTGGGCTGTATTGGTAGGAGTATTGCCAGCAGATCAAGGGACGTGATTGTTCTCCACTATTCAGCACTGGTGAGGACGTATCTAGAATACTGTCAGAAATGACCTAAGCAGGGTGCAGGGCCTGGAGCTAATCAGTCTGTGCAGGGCCTCAGCCTTGGACACAAGGAACCTGGTGGCGGATTCAGAGGCAAAGGGGTTAGGGGGGTGCCGAGCGGCCAGCCGGCCAGCCATGAAGCTAGTGGAAGCGCAGAGTTGCTGCCACCACTCCGCCCTGCTCCACGGCGCCCCCACAGCACGGGACCCGGGGTGGTCGCCCCCGATTCACCCCCCCCAGGGATGGCCTGGAGTACTGTGTTCAGTTTGGGGCCCCCTATATAGAAAGGATGTGAAAGAATGAAATTGGAGAGAGTCCAGCAGAACGCAACAAAAATGGTTTGTGGGTTGGGGCACCTGACTTTTGAGGAGAGCCTGAGAGAACTGGAATTATTTAGTCTAGAGAAGAGAAGATTGAGTGGGGATTTAATACCAGCCTTTAACTACCTGTAGGTTAGTTCCAAAAAGGATGGAGCTAGGCTGTTCTCAATGGTGGCAGATGACAGAACAAGGAGCAATGTTCTCAAGTTGGAGCAAGTGTCATTTAGGTTGGATATTAGGAAATATATTCCTGCTAGGAGTGTTGTGGAGCACTGGAACAGGCTATCTATAGAGGTGGTGGAATCTCCATCCCTGGAGGTTTAAGGCCCAGCTCAACAAAGTCATGGCTGCAATAAACTAGATGGGAATGGTTCTGCTTTGAGCAGGGGGTTGGACTAGATGTGACCTCCTGAGGTCCATAGAAACACTGCAGAACAATCAAGAATAGCTGTACTTGGCCCTGCACTTAATTTATTTTTTTCTGATGACAGAGATTAAGTGGTCCGCTGAAACCCTCAGCAATTTTCAAGGAGTCCGCAAAAAAAAAAAGATTGAGAACCACTGGACTAGATGATCTCCCGAGGTCCCTTCAAACCCTAATTTTCTATGATTGTCTGATTCTATATCTGGATATAGTTAAACCCACATGTTGAGCCTTGTGTGATTGCAGTCAGCAAAATTAGCCTCAATCCAGTAAGTACAAATATGAATCTGATGAAAATAGATCTTGTATTACATTTCTTAAGTATTCTTTTCCCTGTTCTCCATCTTGACTGATTGATTTTCCTTCTTTCAGTTACATTCTTTCCCCACTGGGCAATATATCTCACAGCAAAACAATAATATTTGAACAGCATTTGTGTAGGAAAATAATATAACAATTAAATTTGCTGCCACTTCTATGCATTGTAATTTCTAATCTTGCATCAGTGACAGAAGACTGTCTAGACTCAGAACCAAAAGTTTAAAAGTCGATGCCATTTCCATTCAATTCAAGTACAGCGGCAGTAAAAGGATAAATTAGCTATTGGAGTTGGGAGCATCATTTCTTCTTTAAATGACTGTGAGGTTAAATGTTTTGACAAGAAACAGTGGCAATAGGGGCAGGGAAGGACTTTTTAATATGTTTTGTTTTATTACCTGAGAAGGTTTAAAAGCTGCAGTCTACACATGGATATTTTGTTTCCATTATACTGCAGCAATAAAATTATTCTTTTTGTTTTCTAGAGTCATCCACTAAATGTTCAATAGCTATAACAATTTGTAACCTAGCAGGAGTAAGAATGTTTTCTCACTCCTAATTCTATTTCCTTGATTAATAAACTCTGCACAATGATTCATCTATTCTCATTTTGATTTCATCCCTTTGACCTTTTGTATCAGACCTGGAAATGGGCTCATGTCTAGTGGCTAAATCCTGTTTCAAAAATTTGCACTATGCGTAAGTCAATGTTTCATTTTCCCCATCTCTATAAATAGACCAATAATATTTCTATGATTTGTGAATTGTACTATTTTAAGGGCTTTCTCATGCCAGCCAGCCAGTCAGGTTTGGGGCCACTTGAAAACTGAGACACCAACCAGGGCTAGGATCGGTAAGCAGAATCTGAGGTCAGACTGGGTCAGGAAGCCAGGAGATCAATTGAAAACCAAAGTCTATGGATAAGACAAGTCAAGAAGCTGGGAGATCAAACAGATAGCAAAGCCAAGGAACAGCAGTCTTAGGTCAGATTGCCTTGCTGCCCAAACCCTTCCTTTTCTGGGTCAGGGGTCTCTACACAGCAAATGGAGGGTCAGCTGACTCTAGTGGTAGATGGTTAGATCCTACTGGAGGCTTCACACTACCTTTGACCACCCTGGATGGGTAACCATAGGGAGCAGGTCAAGATGAGAAGTTGTGCTGTCAGGCAAAGGCCCCAGATTTGAGGCTATGGCTTTACAGGATTACAATCTACAGAGGCTGTATCTACACATAATATGAGCTCTAATGCCACTTTAGTTTGTTTCACACAGTTTATTGTGATATCAAGGACCTCATAACACAGGATTTGGCCTTCCCATTGGAAATTCTTCCACCGACTTCACAGCAAATTAGCCTCCACAGAGTCTAATCAGGGGCCCACAAAAATCTGAAAGAGTTTTTATCATTTATAACAACAAATTCAGTTCAGATTTATAGTCCCTTGTTTCATTTTGAAATAAAAGTAGTATGTCCCATAATGGAAAAAAAGAACCAAATAACCCTACCTGACAATCACCTTGGTGCTGGCATCCACACAGCAAAATGAGGCTGGACTCTAATCTATTTCTTACATAAAGCAGAGCCTTGTTTTGTTAAAGGAGCTGAACCCTGCTCCGCAAAACAAAAGTTTTTAAAGGTCATGTGTAATTATCTAGGGGCAAATTTTACATGATAAAATTTTGCTTTACAAGAGCCATCCAGTATGTCATTTCCATCCTTATTTTAGCTCGAAGCATGAATCACTAGTTTCCCCTTTCATTTCACTTTGGACTTTGTAAATCAGCTAGTACACTAAATGTAAATAGGAGTTAATTGAGTGAATTTGACTGCATACTACCTGACAATAATTTCATAGATTTCATAGATTTCATAGACATTAGGGCTGGAAGGGACCTCGGGAGATCATCGAGTCCAGCCCCCTGCCCAAAGGG
>NW_017728931.1:70705152-70715428 GCF_001723895.1 Crocodylus porosus | reverse complement strand
CCTTTTTGAATTGTGGAGCCCAAAACTGGACACAGTACTCCAGCTGCAGCCTCACCAAGGCCGAGTACAAGGGGAGAATGACGTCCCGGGATTTGTAATCATACACCAAGTCTCCCATTTCTTTTCCTCAACATTAAATCTGTTATTTCTCCTCCATAGAGATAATTTTGTGTCATCCGCTGTCCAAACTGCATTTTTTTTGTCTTAATATTTTTTCAATTTCTGGTGTAAAGTGGGTAGATCTTAAAGTTTTAAAAGGCTGTGCATTGTCAGACATTTGCACCAATTCAAACATTAGCACATTACTTCTAATATAGTATAAGCTTGCAATTTAGTGTGAACATGTTTTTGCTGTATATTTTTCAGTTAATATAACTTCATTGTATGTTCCACTTTTCATGAAACACATATATCAAAATGGTTTGTAAAATCAAATAATAGGAACAAAACGAAAATATAATCACTGAGAAAGAAAGAGGGAGGTGCTTGTGTGGGTAGATAATGGTATTTCAGATGAGTTTGGAAAACAAATGATGAGGCACAGACAGGGAAATGCTTTTCAGTGTTTTGTTACTGTAAAAGAGGATTTTTATTCACATAAATGGTTTCACAGTAAAAGGTTCTCATGCTATTGAAGCAGACTATTTCATCAGTTGCCATTCTACATCTAAGTGGGAATCTAGACACACTTGACTTAGAAGAAAAACAAGCTGAGAAAAAATGTAATTCAGATTTCTTAAAAGCTTTACATGGTAAACTGTCTTTTACAGTCTCTGCTTGATTTATTTATACGTTTATGTATTTGAAAAGCATGCATTGTATGTCACTAGTTTATTAATCTGATCTGCTTTAAACATATTTTTTATTGGAGATGTATAAACACAATCTGTATAGTTTGGCAATGAATTATTATTGCATAATGTCAAGCCAAAATGTCAAGCCAAAATGCAGTACCTCTTCTCTGACATGACATTGGTTAACCCTCGTAATAGTCACATTTTTACCAGACTTCTTTTCAAAGGATTTTGAGATTTATTTTATTATTTCTTACCCTTTCTTTGAAAAAATATCCTTTATTTTGGAACTACTTCAGGCATGTAAAGGGCAGCATAGTTTGCATTCTACATCAGGAAGCTATGGCTGACTCCTCTATCATTTAGGAATGGAAGATGATGCTTATACTCCCAGGACCTAAAAACTAACTTGAAATACTGAAAATTCTAATTTACCACACAGATTGTATACTGAATATACACAAAGTGGATATTTCATCTGGATTGCCACAATTATGCTGTCTGGAGTGAAGGAAAATATTGTGTGGCAACTTCTCTAATATTTTCTATCCCGTATGTATTTTTTTTTTCATTTAAAATTACAATGGACTCACTTTTAAAGTAATTGAAACTACGCAGATCAGAGGCAACCTTCCATAATCGACTTTAGACAATGTGTGGGTGTCGGTGCCTCTACACATGCACTTAACTATGCAGTAGACTAATTTGCTGCAGTGTAAAGTCTACATGTGCAACACTATTAGACAATAGCAACTAATTTTCACTGCCACCAGATAGTACCATTCCTCAACAGTACTATCTTACTGCAGTAAAAATAGTTGTGCCTAAAACACATGTAAACACTGACCCAGGTCTACTTTGTGCCCAGGCATCTCAGGCAGCAGAGAACCAAACCCCTGCCTGCTGCTGAGCCATAGGGTGCCCCAGTTAGCCTCTCCATCACCCACTGCTGCCATCCAGAGCCGGTGGCTGACCCCCCTGGGCTACTTGTCAGCCTGGGGCTGCTTTGTGCCAGCTCAAACTGCTGTGATCCCGTGAGCAGTGTTAGCACGTGTGCCCTGGACCACAGCAGTTTGAACATCTACATGTGCCATTAGATGCTGTGATAAACTCCAGCACAAACTGCACCAAAGCTTATTGTGTTGCCTTAATGGCATGTATAGATGTACCATGTGTGTCTGTGTGTGCATGCATTCATGCATGCACCCATACTTTTAAGGCCCAATTCTGAAATGTAATAAGTATTTCCTGAGAAAGCTTGGCTTCCCCTCCAGATCCGGCTCAGCTGCGCCAGGAGTTTTCAAAGATCCGTGCCAGGGGCTGGGCTATGACGCTCGCCAGCTCCTTGAGTACCCTGGGGTGCAGATTGTCAGGGCCGGCTGACTTGAAGGTGTCCAGCTTCTCAAGGTGTTCCTTCACGAGGTCAGCATTTATGGAGGGTGGGGGATCCCCCTCACCCGGATCTCCCTGTTCCATAGCAGGCATGGGCGTCCAACGGGACTGATGAAAGACTGACGCAAAGTACCTATTTAATAGGTTGGCTTTTTCCTGGGCGTCAGTTGTCAGTTGCCCCATCTGGTTTAGCAGGGGTCCAACATTGCCCTTGCTTTTCCTCTGGCTCCCCACATATCTGAAAAAGGACTTTTTGTTGTCCTTGATGCTTGAAGCTAGTTGGAGTTTATTGCTAGGTGGTTTACTGCTTTCCTTTTATAATTTCCATTGGACTGAGATTGCTGTAAAATCTGTCAGCCTGACTACACATTTGCTGTCTTTTTTAAAAGGACAAAATAGGACATAAGAACCTGATCCTGAAAACATTCACTGTTACATGCCCACTGTGATAAATGAACTAATTTAATGAGTAAAGGTTTGAATGCTCAGGCACACTATTTTAGTGTTTGATTCAAAGGGGTTGATTATATAAGGCATTTTATTATTTGGAACTAAAGGTGTTCAAAGGGAATATTCAAGTCTTCGCTGATACTATAGTTGCTAATAAATACAATAATTGCATCTTAGGAATTCAAACACTCCCTAATGCTCATTCAAAAATGGTCTTCTCTCCTCTGGTATTAGCATCCATTCTCCCAAGTCAAATGTCATATCCACTGGAACAATAATATTCAAATATGGTGCCATGGCACCCTGGGGCACCTTGAAAGCCTTTCAGGGGTGCTATAGATTGTCACACAATGTTAGCACTATGAGATATGCAAATATGATGCACAAGATAAAACTCAGAGATTTGGAAGACAAGTCCATAGTGTTTCACAGATTTCATAGACATTAGGGCTAGAAGGTACCTCAGAAGATCATCAAGTCCAGCCCCCTGCCCCAGGGGCAGGAAGTCAGCTGGGGTCAAAGGATCCCAGCAAGATAAACATCCAAATGTCTCTTAAAGGAGTCCAGAGTAGGTGCTTGCACCACCTCTGAAGGCAGTCTGTTGCAGGCCTTTGGGGCTCAGACAATAAAGAAGTTCTTCCTTATGTCCAGCCTGAAATGGTCTTGGAGGAGTTTGTGACTGTTTGACTTTGTCATCCCTTGGGGTGCTCTGGTGAACAGGCATTCCCCAAGCTCCTGATGTACACCCTTTAGATACTTATAGGCAGCCACCAGGTCCCCCTGAGCCTGTGCTTTTCCAGGCTGAAGAGTCCCTGTCACAGGATGGGGGTCTCCAAGGGTGGCTGTGATCTCCTACGGCCTCTCAACCATGTCAATTTGGCCTGATGGGCACCTCTTTTCTCTCCTGCCACATCTTGATGTAATTATAATATAGGGAGGCTGCCTTCATGTCCAGATGGACACAGTCCTGATGGACTTCCCTGAACCCCGTGGGTTCCCAGACCCCTTGTGGGTCCCATTTCAAAATAGATATCTTGGGACACCCCAGCCTTATAGGCTATATGCGTGGCTCCAAACCGCACCTTTACCACACCCGAGGCCTCACAGATGGTATTGCCGTGGTCTCTCCCATGCAATGCTACAACTTGGCCCCTTGACCTCAATGGGCTCTCCACAGCCCTGCCTCTGTCTCTGCACCCCCTATGCCATGCCCTTACTGGGGCTGGGGTCTGTGCGCCCCAAATACCACAACCTTGCTGGTGCCAGGGTCTGTGTGCCCCAAGTGCAGCTGCAAGCTAATTTGTTCTCTAGCCTGTTGCCCTAGTAACCTGCACCTGGACTTCTGTCTCTGTGGGCTCTCTCCAAGCAGTTTCTGCTCTTCTAGCAGGCACCTTAGTGCCCTGCAACAGTTGCATGGTTCTCAGGCTCTCATCATAAGGCCTGTTCTCCTGCCTTCTGATCATGTGCATAGCTCTCCTCTGGACTCTCTCAAGCTTCTCCACATCCCTTTTAAATTGTGGAGCCCAGAATTGGATGCTGTACTCCAGCTGCAGCCTCACCAAGGCTGACAGCAGGAGGATGACATCCTGGGATTTGCCTGGGAAGCATCTATGGATGCAAGTTTTGCTCGCTTTACCAGCTGTGACATCGCATTGGTGGCTTATATTCATCTTGTGGTCAATCATGACCCCCAAGTCCCTTTTGGCCATGGTGCTAGCAAGCACAGCACTTCCAAGCCTATAAGCGTGTTGCGGGTTTTTTTCCCCCAAGGTGGAGTACCTTGCATTTTTCAGTGTTAGACACCATCAGGTTTTTGTCCACCCATTTTCTAAGCCTGTCTGGGTTGGCCTGGATTACCATCCTATCCTCAGGTGTGGATGCTCTATCCCAAAGTTTGGTGCCATCAGTGAACTTGGCCAGTCCACTTCTGATACCAATGTCTACATCATTAATAAAGATGTTAAAGAGTATAGGCCCAAGAACAGAGCCTTGGGGGATGCCACTGGTCATGGAACACCACAGTGACTTACTTCCATCTATTACCACTCTCTGGGTCCGACGTTGGAGCCAGTTCCCCAGGCATCAGACTGTGATGTAGCCAAGGCCACAGTTGGCCAATTTTTCCACGAGGAGATCATGGGATGCCAGACTGAAAGCTTTTTTTAAATCAAGATATATGATGTATTTCTCCTCCCTTGTCCAGGTGATATGTCACCTAGTCATAGAAGATGACATTGGTCAGGCAAGACCTATCCACAACAAACCCATGCTGGCTATCCCTCAGGGCATTGTTAAAAACATCCTGATCTGTTGGGGTCTTTCTAAGTTCTTCACAACAGAAGAGTTGCTCTGCTATTTTTCTCTAGTTAAAAAGCAAGCAACAGAACTGGCATTTTCTTAGGGGTGCCTTGAATCTAAAAAAGTTACGAACTACAACACTAGAATATTGGATTAAAAGGTAGAAGTGTCTTCCTCTGCTGCAGCATAGGGTGAAAGAGAATCCTTAACTATACACAGGTGTCCAAAACTGCAGCTAAAATAAAATAAAGTGGGATGTAATTCTATACAGCTACCTATAGGTCAGAAAAAATTCTCATTCTGCACAAGTTATGCAGGATGAGAGATCATATGACTTAATAAGACTTTACCATGTCTAATATCTTTGACTAAGTACAATATAATGAATTACAATTAATTAATATACAATTTAACAGGAATCACTGTAGAAAGATAGGGAACACTGTAAGAGTAACAATTATGTGAACTAACATGCTGTTCTAGAAAAATGGGCAAGTACTGTATAAAATTAAACAAGGCTGAGAACTCAAGTCACAGTGGATTATTCTATATGCAAATCATATAAGTGTCCACATAATTATTGACAAATAGTACTGGAAGAGGCAAAAAAGGTCATCTGGTCAATGCCCTGCTCAAGGAAGCATCATCTCTGCTTAAACAACTTCAGCCAGATTTAGTTCCAACCATTAGTTGTCTAACCCTAATTTTAAAACTAGTGATGGAAATAAAGTTGTTTTATGAGCCTCTCCTAGACAGTCATTTTTTTCATCAACAAAATGTACCAAATAGTAATATTACATTGTTCAGATCCAGCTTGTTTGGATTGTGGCATATTATATACAAGTACAAAGAAGTAGTAATTTATAGAAAATACTTTGTTTTTCTTAATTTAAGACTGACTGAAGTCAATTTATGTCCAGTCAAAATGCATACACTGGCAACCCATCCCTGAGTAGTTCTATTAACATCAGGGCTACCAAAGGAGCAGTTACTTGCAAGAGAATAAAGGATTCTCATGCTATCCCTTAATTCTGAAAAGTATAGTAGCTTTCATTAGTAAAAATTAAGGACCATTCCTTCTGTTATTACTTAGTAGAAATAGGATACAAATGTTAGGCAATGTCTATGTAGTAAACTTATCACTATACAGTATTATTAAGCGCCTAAACATTGGAAATGGTATAATCGCTTTGGCACATGTGACAGGAGTATCAATATCGGAGCCTTTCTGGGAGTGGCTCCGCCCTCCTGTAATGGGCCAACTGCCTGCTTACTCACTTGCCACGCCTTGATCTTACTTGATTAGTAGATTGTTGTAATCAGCAGGAGGCTGCCCATTTTTCACGCCACGGTGACAGGGGGAGCTACCTACGGCTCCTTTTCCTTCCCTACACCGCAGCCCAAGCCTCGCAGATGGTGTTGACATGGTTTGACCTGGGCCTTGTTATGTCTGGGCCTCCTCTTTACTTCTGGGGTCTCCTCGCTGCCCCCCCTCGCTTTGGGGCTGGAGCCAATGCACCCCGCAAAATGCTGCGCCCTCTCCGGTGCCAGGAACCCCCACACTACTGGGTAGTCCCTATGAGGCCTCCTCCAACCCCTAATAGCCTCACCTGGTCCTCTGGTCAAAAAGTGAACATAAAACACAAAGCCCCTGGGCTATAACATAAAACTAGACCATCCGGTCAAACCAGATTCACTCCCTACTAGAGAGTGAGGAAGAGAAGGAGGGAGGGCTCCCCAACCCCAGCTGTAACCAGGGGATGTTCACACCACCAGAGTTCTCCCCTCTGCCTGTCCTAGCTGAGTTCCTACTCCCTCAGCTGCTGGAGAGGAACTGCTCTCCTGGCCTCCTATCTGGGCTTAAGAAGGGCTAAGCCCTGCCCCTTCCTGTCAGCTGGTTTTACTGGTTGCCTCGGCAACCAGCACCTCTGCAGACCTGGTGACAGGCAGCTGAGCCTCCCCCTTCCTGCCACTAGGGGTCTCTCCTGAGCTGTATTCACTTTCAGGCGCAGGGCACCTGAGTACACTGCGACATCACAGTAACACAATGCAGGATAATTGGTATTCACTAATTAACCACATGAAAGTCCATAAGGATGTGGCTTTGTTACTTTCAATGCAGAAAGCAGCCTGACCCAGGCAGCATACCACGGTCAAGTATGCCACAAGAGAAGATGTGTGGCACTCCATCGACTTGGCTTTATCCACCCTCGCTAAGTGTCTACAGAATGGAGCTTTAGATTGGAAGCATATTAAAAGAAAAGCAAAATGATTCTCGCCTAGTTAGTTGTAACATCACTGACCGTCTGTCCTTCCATGGAAATGGAGACCCCAAAATCCAACTATAAAGAGGAGTGAGATTTAAAGGTGGACTGACTTTAAAACATATATGGTTACATGGATCCAATATCTAGGAACAACTGCACATGTAAGTCTAGAGGCTGAAACAGGAGATCCATGCTGGAGTAACAACTGTAAAAGGCTAATCTGTCAGCATTCCTGGTTAGTTCATCATGCATAGCTTCCTGTGGGGCTAGGAGGTAAAAAGAGAAGTTTTTCTTGATTGAGTAGTTGGACCTCACCAATCACCCTTAGTTGACCCATAAGTATACAGAGAACTAGCTCCAGTGAAGAATTATGATGTATCAAGAGAAACTACTAAGCAGTAAAAAAGCAGTTAATGTTTTTTTTTTTCCAGTGGCATCTTATACATTTCTACTTTAGAACTGAAACAAAAACATGAAGTGATGCACAGAAGTGCAGCGAAGTGTCTAAAATATGCTCTGACATTTTAAGAATATGCACACAGAATATTAAATAAGATCTCCCAAGTTCATATTGCTGCTGACAAGAATCAACATTACATTCTGTGCTGTATGCTGCGGTGATCTTAAAGATTTTTTGGCTCTGGAACATGCACGTTAATGAGAAAATTTGATCAGTTGCGAAGATCTAAAATAATGCTTAAAGCATGACAAGAGTTCTGTGCTGGGTGCTTGCACACTACTGCCTTCAGTAGCATTCTTTTTTAGTGATATATATGAGGGGAAGCAGCCACTACTGTTTGACTATTCTTAATATTCTTGAATGACATCTGTAATCACAAATTTAGCGTGGCCAAAACAAAGTCCTGATCATTCACCCAAATTTTTTCTGTTACCGTCATGTTCCACTGTTGGGGACAAAATCACCATTCCCTTTGACGTCCAAAGTAAAAATAATTACCTCCCTCTGCTCATTCTTCCCTCACACCTAATCAGCACGTGGTTTACATGATCCTTGAGGTTTAGCCCTCTCTCTCCATCTGAAGGCTGAAGCAGTCCCTTGGTCATTTTGACTTTGCTTACTACAACTGTTTCTCTTGAGCCTTAATTAATAATGAATAACTTATAGCACATATCCTGGAAGTCAGTGGGCATGAGGTGCTACTGCACAGTCGTTACTGTGCATATATTTGCTAATACAAGTACTAAATAAATGCACAGTAGTGTCTCATGTAGATGTGCCCACCGACTTCCAGGAGACGTGTGATGTTTATTTTTCTTTTAGTAGCTTTCATTAGCAAGTGCTAAATAAATATGCGGTAACCGGAGCTACTGTGCAGTAGCACTGAGACGCTTCTGTACAGTAGGCTAATAATACTGCACAGTAGCGTATTAGCACTGTCCATGCTGTGACATGCTACT
This sequence comes from Crocodylus porosus, assembly GCF_001723895.1. Lineage (NCBI taxonomy): Eukaryota > Metazoa > Chordata > Crocodylia > Crocodylidae > Crocodylus > Crocodylus porosus. The sequence goes on along the minus strand of NW_017728931.1, from coordinate 70,706,808 downwards.
GTGCAGTATTTCTAAACTAAAAGTAGTTTAGAAATCATTCATATTAAACAGGCAAGCAAACACAAGCTCCCAGTGCAATGCTAGGCAAAAAAGGACTAAGGTAACCCTGGCTATATAAATAGTGTAGTGATTACTGGGTTCAACAAGCACAGGCATAGACAAAAAAAAAGCTAAGCAAGTTTTATTTGTGGGGCTAATACAAGTATTAAATAAATATGCCGTAACAACTGCTCAGTAGCATCTTGTGTAGACATGCCCACTGACTTTCAGGACACGTGCTATGTGTTATTTTTTCTTTTAATAGCTAAAGAAAAAACTAATGGTAATGATAGATTCCAATGGCTATTTTTTAAAGTCTAAAGAATAGTGGAAATTTGTAGTATAGGATGAAAATGGAAGAAATGTGTGATGCAATTTTAAAATAATATGTAAATAAAGTGTGTGAGGGTGAAAAATCTTGGGGAAAAAATAGTATCATATAACAAACAGGTTAAACCAATTTTTATTCTATTGGGTTTTTCAAAGGTCAATTGATTACAATTTTTTTTTTTAATTCCCACTACTGTATTTCAGCAAATACAGGAGACCTATTACAGAAAAGGGCATCTCAGATTTGAGATGCTAAAATGACTAATTTGCAGCTGGTTGAGGCATTACTTCATGGATTGCCTGATTTTAGGTTAGCCTTTCAGGTACTTCAGCATGCATAATTTATAATTCATGGATCTGGGAAAGAATTATGAAGTCACTATGAGAAATAAACAGACAGGCACTTTTAAGTGTAACTTTTACAATGAAATATATGTAGGAAGAAAGCACGGAAGATTCTTCCTCTCTTTCCCTTTTCTATGAATGACAATATTAAGAAAAGAGCATTTAAAAGATAAATATTTTATATGTACTTGAAAATCAATGTAAAATATTATTCATTTTAGCTGGCTCAATTCCACTGTGATATGAAAAAATATGGATTAACCAAAGGAAAAAAAATGCTTAACGCAACCAAAGCTAAAACAAAGGCTAAATCAAGTTATTTATAGAAAAAAAAAATCCCACAGCAATTTTATTACTAATTAGTTAAACCAGATACAAGCTTTGAAATAACTTCTAGGGTGTCGCAAGGTTTGGGGCTTTGGATCAGCTTATTTATGTTAATTAGCACAATATCAGGCAGCATTGCAACTCACATATTCTCAAACATTGTCCCTATTGAAGAGGATGCAAAACCCCTATCATACAGGATTCATGATATTATAGATGAAGCTGGTATTGCCACCAATAATGAGATTTTCTCAGATTCTGACATTTCACTGTATTTGTGTGCAGTGGCTGAAATAGCCAGTTACCTTTAAATTATATTCTTAAGACCACGATAGTTTTTTCTGTGTCCCTCCACCTTGGTAAAAAACATGAGTGAAAATTCATCTGCAACTGTATACTAATCATATGAAAATGCCTGTGTTATATATTTGAACACATTCATAACCAGCTTAGTCGTTGATTCTTTCTTTTTAAAATAAGACATTAAAAAACCAAAACCAGAAAACAACCACCTATGAATGTAGTGCCAAGGCCCGCCGCACCAAGGCCCCTGCCCCGCCGGAGCTTAGCAACAGGTTCGCACCTCTTGCAGCCCCAGCAGAGCCCACACAGATG
>NW_017728931.1:70694681-70705141 GCF_001723895.1 Crocodylus porosus | reverse complement strand
CTGTCCGAGCCCCCAAGGTCTGGAACAGTCTGCCAGCGGAGGTGGTTCAAGCACCTACATTGAACACCTTCAAGAGTAATTTGGATGCTTATCCTGCTGGGATCCTATGACCCCAGCTGACTTCCTGCCCTCTGGGCAGGGGGCTGGACTCGATGATCTCCTGAGGTCCCTTCCAGCTCTAATGTCTATGAAATCTATGAAATCTATGAAAAAGCATTACAACAGGTCCCAAAATGGCATTAAATTGAAAATGAATATTTACTCAAAAAAAGCTTGGTAGACACAGGTTTGGATACTTCCTGCTGATAATATTGACATTTACTTTCAAGAAAACAGCTGTGTTAGTAAAAAACAAAAAACCAAAGGCAAGATCCACATGGTAAATTTTGTGCCTAGAAGTGACTTAGATGGAATCTAGGGCTGCCTATGTATATGCTGGGAGGTGGAGGGGGGTTGTTTTAATTACAGTGATTAATTTAATACACCTGACAGCCACTCTAATTAAAACAGCTCACTGTCCTGTGTATCAAACCTCCTGCATTTCAAAATGGCCATGGGGGCACTTTAACTTAAGCTCATTTGACGAGCTTTAAAGTGCCCAAGGCAAAAAGCCTCACTGTCTGCATCAATCTGACTATGGTGGTAAAATTACTTCCTGACCCCAAAACGGTGATCAGAAACCTCTGGCTTTGGTCCTATCATGAGCATGGGCATGGGCACACCCCAGTCAAAATCTCCACCTCTAGCTTTAAACAACACCCAATACCTCTGACAAAAGTTTAAAAACACCCTGACATAAGAGAAAGGGGATGTGGGGACGACCATCAATACCTAGAAGCATGGGAAATAGCTATGCCTAGATGACTGGGGTCTTGTGATCCCAGCATTCATTCCTGCCTGTGGCAGGGGGTCAGGATAGATGATCCGTTCAGGTCACTCCTGACCCTAGGTACTGTGAAACTATGAAACTATTATCTCCAACCAGTGGCTGTCTAAACTCTTTTTGAATACCTCAGATGATAGAGAGTCTACAGCTTACCTCAGTAGTCTATTCAACTGTGTTACTGTTCTAAACAGTTAAGTTTTTCCAGATATCCAATTTCAACTTTCCTGCAACTTCAAGCTATTTGACATCTTATTCTCTGCAGCAAGAGAGAAAAGATACTTATGCTCCTTTTTATGACAGTCTGTCCACAGGTGCACCCATGGGTCGTCGTGGGGCCTGCCCTGCCCCTTGCGTGGTCTGGAGTGACTCCCGCTCCCCGTCTGCTCCCGCCAAGTCCCCCTGCCACGATTTTGATGATATTGGTTCAGTGATTCTCCTTGGCGGGTGCACATCCGAAAGCGGGTCTCCTGTCCAGTCCGGTCTGGGGACTTCGAGGGCTCCTGCCTCCCCTACACCCTCACCCGAGCCTCCGCACGGTGAGTCCCAATAGTGCCCCCCTTTACCTCGGTGAGGTTTGGGGTCTCTTTTCTCCCAAAGAGAAAGTCCTTTTAGCGACCCCCAGGCCGCTCAGTAAGTCCTGGCCGGGTCCCCTATGTATAGCTGGGGCCCGCCGTTCCTACCAGGGGTCCGGCTCCCAACAGTCCTCCCTGGGTCAGCCTGCCACTGCTGCCTCTGGCCACGGTCCGCCCTGGCCGGGGCTGTGGTGGGGGAGCTTCCCCACTCCCAGGCTCCACCACTCGATCAGTGGCCCTAAGGGCCCTCCGCCCCTCGTGGCTCGCCCCGCGTGGCCCTATCCAGCTCCAGAAGGTCCTTGCCGAGTTCCCTCCTGCAGGCTGCCAGGCTGCTGCTCCCCCGCCGGGATGCTCCTCCTCCTCTGCCTCCTTCCGGTCCCCGCTGCTCTGCGCCGGCACCGCTTTTGAGGCCGCCGGCTCCTCGTGGCACCTGGGAGAGTTAATTAAAGCGTGTGCCACCGGTCCCTGCTCAGAGATTCACTCCCGGGCTTCCGCGCCGGCTCTGGCGGTGCCACGCCTCCCCTGTCCAGCGTTCCCATGCTGCCGCCTCCGGCCGGGCATGCTCCGCCCCACCCGGTGAGTCCTGGGGCTGCCTGGGGTCGGGGCTCTTCCACACAGTCCTTCAAGTATTTGAAGACTACCATCATGTCCCACCTTAAACAACTTTCTTACAATCTAAACATGCCTAGCTCCTTCAGCATCTCCTTCTATGACTTGCTTTCCAAGCCCTTTATCATCTTTGTTGTCCATCCTTGGACCTAACTGCTCCATACCCTTTTAAAAGGTGGAGTCCAGAACTTCACACAATGCTCTAGATGAGGCCTAATCAGTGCCAAGTAGACACTAATCACCTCCTGTGCTTTGCATCTAATGCTTCTATTAATGCATCCCAAAACTGTGTTTGCCTTTTGTGCAGCTGCATCACACTGCAGGTTCATACTGAGTCTATGATCTACCAAGACTTCCAGATCCTTCTCCATAGTGCTGCCACGCCAGACAGGGTTTATCTATTTTGTATCTGTGTTTGATTGTTCTTTCTGAGGTGTAGCACCTTGCAATTGTAGAAACTGAGTTTGACTACACATGCAAGTGTTGCTAGATGGGCTTACACCAAAGTAAATTATTGTGGAATAAGCCCACCCTTGGCAGGCATCTACAGGTGCAGGCAGATTTGCTGCTCCTGGCACTAGCCTGCTCCCACCAGCTCTGGCCCTACACCAGCCCCCCACAACAGCCAGGGGGAGCTGCAGGCTCTGGGCACAACTGCCTGCAGCCAGGGGCTATCTTTAAAAGCCAGCCCCATGGCAGCTCCCTAGCCACTTGCACTCTTGGCCTGGAGCAGCCTGCAGTGTGCTGCCACAGTGCTCTGCAACTGTGTTGCCAGAGCCTGTGCCCACTGCTCAATGGCTGCACCACCCCCAGGCCCTGGCAGCAACATCCAGTGCCCCAAGCTCCTGCAGGACAGCCTGGTTGCCCTGCTTTCCTTCTGTGGTGACCGCTGCCTGGCCCAGGTAACTCTCCGCCCTGGCAGCCCCCCTGCATGGCATGCCTGTGTGGCCAAGATCACTCCAGCATCACAAGCATGCTGCCACTGAACTGCTGCTGCCCAGAACCCAGCAGAGACACTGACATCACATACTTAGATGCCATCCATGAGCTCCTGGGACTCTATCCTGCAACCTGTGGGCTCACCTGGCCAGCCAAGATTTGTGGCTGCATGTTGTCCAGCACACCTGGGACAAGGAAAAATGCTGGGAGTCATTTTGGAAGACCTGGGCCACTTTCCAGGAGCTCCTTGATCAGCTCCACCCACACCTGGAATGGCAAGCCACCACCATGCAGCAACCCTTTCTTGTGGACACCTGGCTGACCATTGCCCTGCTGAAGCTGGCCAGTGCCCACCAGCTTATGCTACATAAGCCATCTCTTTGGCATGGGCTAGGTGACCTCTGGGGAGGCTGTCCTGGAGGTCTGCAGTGCCCTCCAGGATGTGCTGGGGCACAGCATCCTCCAGGTGCATGAGGTGGTGGTGGGGTTCCATGCCCTGGGCTTCCCCAAGTGCATTGAGGCCCTGGACAGGACCCACATCCCTGTTACCTGCCCACCCCACAGTGACTGCCCAAGCTACAGCTGGCGAGGCTTTCACTCCATCATGCTTTAGGCTGGTGTTGACCACCACAGTGCTTTCACCAACATGAGCACTGGCTGGGTGAGCAGCATCCATGATGTCCTCCTCTTCTGCAATTCCACCCTGCCAGTCCTGGTGGGGAGTGGGCGATTCGTGCTGGGGTGCCAGACTTCCAGCTGGCCGTGGTGGTGGTCCCACCCCTTCTCATTAGGGACACCACCTAGCCATGCCTCCCCTGGCTCATGAAGCCCTACACCAGTCAGCAGGACTCCCACCAGGCACACTTCAACCAGTGCCTGGGTTGGACCTGTGCAATGGTGGAGTGTGCCTTCAGGTGCCTGAAGGGATGCTAGCATACCCTCACCACCTGCTTGACTGTGGGGGTCAACATCCTCCAGGTCATTGTCCATAACATAAGGAGAGGCTCAGGGAACAGTGTTATTTAGTCTGCATATGAAAAGACTGAGAGGGGTTTGTAGGGTGGTTCCCAAGAGGATGGAGCTAGGCTGTTTCCAGTGGTGACACATGACAGGACAAGGAGCCATTGTTTTAAGTTGCAGAAAGGGAGGTTTTGGTTGGATAGCAGGAAAAAAACTCACTAGGAGGGTGGTGAAGCACTGGAACAGGTCAGCGAGACAGGTGGTAGGATCTCCATCCTTGGAAGTTTTTAAGGCATGGTTCAACAAAACCATGGCTGGGATGATCTAGTTGGGGATGGTCCTGCTTTGAGCAGGGGTTTGCATTAGATGAACTCCTAAGGTCCCTTCCAATCCAAATTTTATATGATTCTATGATAACATGGAATAACATGCACATTTTGGTTGGTCCCTACTTATTAGATGTGTGGCAAAGTATGTACATTTATAAATAGATCACAAAGGGTTAATGCATTATTGGGGTTTTCATAAATGTTGCAAACATTGCATAACTTTTTCTATTGATATGCTTACAGTCAGCTATAACACATATTATTCATGCTTGTAGCATACTTAACACATAGGCATTAACCATTTTTTATAAACTCTTCATAAGTGATCTCCAAATATAACTTCAAAGTGTGCAAGAAGAATTTTTTATGGCATTTGGATCTGAGATTCTTCACTGGATATCTATCAATAAGAAATAAGTGTACACTTAATCCATTGGAAGCACATTATGAATATAGGTACACCAAGAACCTTAGGTAACTGGACTCCATTACTATAATTGTTATGGCATTGGCAGAATGGTTTGTTTGTATGCCCCAAAGAGAACTGGATATGTAGACAGAGGCATTATCTTTTTGTTCCTCAGACTGTTTGCATTCCAAGTTGTACTAATGGTCAGGGAATGATTCTTTAAATTCTTGGTGCAAAACATTGTGATTTCAAATTAGAATTTTTTTCAGAGCATATTTTACATTTGCTGTTGAAAACACATTCTCACCAGTAGATCCACTTGTTAAGTGTTGCAAAAAGTATATGCAGTTTAAATATGCATAGAGCATGAAACATCATAGGAATCTCTACAGAATATCCGGACAGCTCTAGAGAAAAAGGAAAACAGAAATCAAGAGAGTAAGATGGGATTCTTACCTCATGGAAATTTCAAAAATGAAATTTTCATCATTTTCAGTAGTACAAGATTTCCTCTAACATATACATGAAGGGTCTGTCTGTATTAAACAGTCAGAACTAACCCTAATGTGGTTAAAGCACAACAGTTGCAATAGTCAAGAGGGCACAAGACTAGTATCATGCCTGGTCACTGTCAACTTGCCAGCCTAAACAACAAGGTAACCATTTACATATAGATCAAAATGGTGCTGTTTTCAGCATGAATCCAGAGCAATACCCTAACTGATGCCACTGGAGCAACAGCAAGACACCATAACCACTGTGCTACCACATCCCACACAATATCTGCCTATATATTATAAAGGTCTATGGAAGCAGGAATGTTAGTAACAGCATTCAACCCATCAACTTTTTGAAAATATGCTAATTTTAATTTTGAGCTTATTTGCTGAAAACCTAAAAATTGGGTCACTTGATAGCTAATTTAAAGTATTAGAATCTAAAATAAATTCTGTTTAATCATCTATAATACACAGAACAAACAGTATCTTTTCTTTCCATATATGCCAGAGGTATCACAAACTTCTAGCCACTAAGTAATCCTGCAGAGTATTTCCTCCAGTAGTTACTATTTTAAGTTATAACATTACTTGGACTGAACATCTCTGACATACATAAAATCATTTAAATTAATCTGGAGGCTTTTCTTTTTTTGTTGTTCTTTTTTTTTCCTCCTAGAAAGGCTTTGAGCCAAAGACCAAGTAGTCCAAAGCTTTCTAAGCAATACTAAAAGCTCACAGGCAATTTTTCAAGGACAAGCATCCTGGAGGAGACAAAGTTATATACAATTTCCCACTAGATCTAAAATTATCTACAGCTAAAATTCATTACAGAACTTTACCACTTTAGTCTTAATTCCAGAAGAACCAGGAAGAAACTTTTCAGTCCCTCTGAAGTACAACTCTTTGATTTAAGTTCTACTTTTTTTTTAAAGTGTTCAGTAAAGTTAGAAGTTCCTGTAAGCTGTACATTGAATTCTTTCCCAGAGACATGCAGAAATCAGCAATAGTTACATTTCTGTATGGTAAAAAGAGAAAAAAGCAAGCAAGGAATTCAGAATTCCATTTAAGGATGTCCACTTATATATGAATATCTTTCACATCACTATAGTTCTCTAAGCATTAATTAAATCTCACAATAAGATTTTATAGGTAGATGAGCCCACAGAGGTTAAGTGCCTGAGAAGTCATGGCAAACCAACAATTACTTTCTTAATAAAGATGGGGGTGAAGCTCTCTGCTTCATCCCTAATGTGCAACGTGGTCTAGGGAGTAACAAGGCTATGGCCACACGAGGTTCCCTACAAAAGGACCACAACCACCTGCCTTCAATGCAGAGATCAGAAGAGAATTAGGGTGTGTTAAATGGGGGGGAGGGGCATTAGTGACCATCTCTATTCTCCATTAGTAGAATAAACAGAGTTGGGATGAGGATATACAATTAGGCACAGAGAACAGCATCTTCAGGAAAAACCGAACTGTTTTCTACTGTAATCCCACAGTATGCTGAAAGCATTACTGATTGTTATGGCTCGTACACAGACAATTTTATCAGTGATTGATATGGAGTAAAATAAAGCCAGACAACAGCAACAAGAACAGATTTAAATCAAAGGATGGATCCAGGGGTGGGCACGGTAATGCAGTTACACCTCACTTGGATTGCTGCCCCACCCAAAGTTTAAAACCAACTGTCTGGAACAAGCAGCAGTATTTCTATTCAAGCAGTGCTGAGTGAGCCATTGACTTTATGACTATTATATTCTCCCTGATCCCTCCCAATCTTTGTTGACTCCACAGGCAAAGCCCAGGGGTTGTCAACCAAGGTACACAGGAGTACATGGAAAGGGGCTAGGACAGGGAGGTCCAACCTTTTTGAATGTGAAGCCAGATCATGAAATTTTTATCACCCTGTGATAAAACTGGGCCAGCTGTTGAGAAGATAGGGTCAGGGGTTCTGGGGCCCTGCACCTCTGGCCACAGGCAGGGAAAACTCGTGTCATGGGTGCTTGGGCAACTGTGTCTGTCTTGGGGCACAGGGGGAAGGGAAACCACTGCAGACCTGGCTGCTAGGCCCTGCTGTGGCCACTAAGCCTGCCAGCTGTCAAGGAGATAGATGCAGGGGGGTTCTGGGGCCCTGCACCCCTGGCAGCTGACAGGCAAAACTCAGGACATGAGTGCTTGTGTAACTGCTGCCTCTCATCAGGCAGCAGGACTGATCCCCATCACTTGCCATCACAGACCTGGGGAAATAATTGACCACAGTATGAACATGAGCTGGCAGCATGATACTGTAGCCATCAGAACCAGCAATATGCTGGCATGCATTGATTGATGCATCTCCAGCAAAACCGTTGCAAAGAAGTGATTCTCCTGCTCTACTCGGCTCTACTTGGCATTGGTGAGACCACAGCTGGAGTACTGCGCACAGTTCTGGGCTCTGCACCTTAACAAGGACATGTTAAAGCTTGAGAGAGTCCAGAGAAGGGTTACCCATATGATCAGAGACTTGCACAGCAAGCCACACAAGGAAAGGCTGAGGGACCTGGGACTCTTCAGCCTGAAAAAGAGAAGGTTGCGAGGGGACTTGGTAGCAGCTTACCGCTATATCAGAAGCATACATCTAGGGCTCGGTGAACAACTGTTCACCAGGGCACCCTTGGGGAAAACTAGGAGCAATGGTCACAGTCTGGACACCCTGGTTGTGAAGTAGTTTTTCCTAATGTTGAGCCTGAAATGAGCCTGAAACAATCTTTCAGGTGTTTGTGACCATTACTTCTAGTTTTTCCCAAGGGTGCCCTGGTGAATAGTTGTTCACTGAGCCCTCGATGTATGCTTCACACATACACATGACATGAGTTTTGCTTTCAAGATTTTGGGGTGCAGTTTCCCCAAAGCCCCTGCACCTGCCTCCTTGAAACTTAGCAGACTTTATGGCCTCCACAGGGGCTAGCATGCCTGCAGTTTTGACCCCACTGAGTCTTAACACATACATGTGACCCAAGTTTTGCTTTCAGGATTTTGGGGTGCAGTTTCTCTGAACCCCCTGCACCTATCTCCTTGAAACTTGGCAGGCGTTGTTGCTTCAGCAGGGGCTACCATCGCTGTAGGTTTGACCCTGGTGTGGCTTAACACATACATGTGACATGTGTTTTTCTCTCAAGATTTGGGGTACAATTTCTCTGAACCTCCTGTTCCTATCTTCTTGAAGCTTGGCCCCTCAGAAGGGGCTCCCATTTCTGCATGATTCATCCAAATATGGCCAGGAATGACAAAGTTATAACCTGTTTTGACCTTCCCCATTATATCCTGTGAGCAAAACGTCAAAACAGTTGAAACAGCAAAACATTTCAACTGAACAAAGCAGAACAGCCGTTTCAACTCAAAACAAAAGTTGAAATGAAACATTGTTCTGTCAAAATGTTGAAACGCTGGTCAAAACAGAACGCTTCCATTTCACATAGCCCTAATAGCTTGTAGTGGATTTGTTCTGTTTGCTATTAAAAACATAAGATTTAATAGGCCAATACACCAGATGGCCTTTGTCAGTGGCAATTATCAGATGCAAGAAATTACAAGATAGAAAATTATGGAATAAAGAGGTATCTTCCTAACCCTTCAATTATTGACTGTCTTATAACATGAAACAGGAAAATTGATATGCTTTCTAAAAATCTTTCCAGTGTACCTGTGGATATTCTTATTATACATCTAAATGCTTAATCCTCTTTCTTGAACCATACCAAACTCCTGGCCTTAATGATCTCTTGTGGCAATACATTGTACAGACTATGTTTTCTACAATGCTATTCTATTTATCAATTTTAAATTTGTTTTATCTTTCAATTTCATGGGATTTGTTCCTGTTTTTGAATTATAGGGAAGTATAAACAGAGGCACCCAGCTTACCGTTTCTATACCGTGTATTGCTTTTCTTGGATTCTTTTTATCTGGTTCCACCCTGATTAAAATAGTATCCATCTTTTCTATCTGTCAATGTTTTTTAAAAATCATGTTCTTTGATATTCATAGAATCATAGAAAATTAATCTGGAAGAGACTTCAGGAGGTCATCTAGTCCAACCGCCTGCTCAGAGCAACACCATCCCCAACTAAATCATTCCAGTCACAGCTTTGTCAAGCCAAGTCTTAAAACCACCAAGTATGGAGATTCCACCTCTCTCAATAACTCATCCTAGTGCTTCACTATCCTCCTAGTGAGAGAGTTTTTCCTAATGTCCAATCTAAGCCTCCCTTGCTGCAACTTGAGAACATTGCTCCTTGTTCTGTCATCTGTCACCACTGAAAACAGCCTAGCTCCATCCTCTTTGGAACCCCATTTCGGTTAGTTAAAAGCTGCTATCAAATCCCCTCTCAGTCTTCTCTTTTTGCAGACTAAATAAACCCAGTTCCCTCAGCCTCTCTTCATAAGTCATGGGCCGCGGCCTGTTTACCATTTTTGTTGCCCGCTGCTGGATTCTCTCCATTTGTCCACACCCTTCTGTAGGGGATGCCCAAAACTGGACACAGTACTCCAGGTGTGGTCTCACCAGTGCTGAAAAGAGGGGAAGAATCACTTCCCTTGATCTGCTGGCAATTCATCCCAGTATACTGCAACCCAGATCCTACTAAAGCAGCACAGTATGCTGTTAGCCTTCTTGGCAACAAGGGCACACTGTTGGCTCATATCTAGCTTATTGTACATTGTAACCTCCAGGTATTTTTTGCAGAGTTGCTGCTTAGCCAGTTAGTCTCAAGCCTGTACTGGTGCATGGGATTGTTCCATCCTAAGTGCAGGACTTCGCATTTGTCCTTGTTGAGCCTCATAATATTTCTTTTAGCCCAATCCTCCATTTTGTCTAGGTCACTCTGAGTCTTAGCCGTATGCTCCAGCATATCTACTACTCTTCCACTGGTTTGGTATCACATTCATGAACTTGCTTAGGGTGTAATCCATCTTATCTTTTAGATTTTTAATGAAGATGTTAAATAAAACCAGCCCCAGGACCAACCCCTGGGGCACTCCACTTGATACTGGTTGCCAGCTAGGCTTGAACCACTGATCATTACCTGTTGACCCCAATGAGCTGATCACCTTCACCATCCGCCATAAAGCTGGCAAGTCAGTCAGCAACACAGAAGTCCTTGACTTCAGAAAAGCCAACTTTGATAAGCTCAAGAGGCTAGTCGGTCAGGCCCTCAGGGACCATGACCCCAGGGAGATGGGGGTTCAAGAAGAGTGGTTGCTTCTCAAGGAAGC
>NW_017728931.1:70685220-70693258 GCF_001723895.1 Crocodylus porosus | reverse complement strand
AGCTGACTTCCTGCCCTTTGGGCAGGGGGCTGGACTCGATGATCTCCCGAGGTCCCTTCCAGCCCTAATGTCTATGAAATCTATGATGCAACCAACTTTCTGTCCACCTTACAGTTCATTTATCCAACACATACTTCTTCAGCATGCTTGCAAGAATGCTATAGATTTATCAAAAGCCTTGCTAAAGTCAAGGTATGTTGCTTTCTCTTCATCCACAGAGCCAGTTATCTCATTCAATTTCTCATTCAAAATCATCTCATTCAAATTTCTTGCCATATCATTTTAGAGCTGAGGAACATAACTGAATATACATTTAAGGAGGAGACATACTACTAATTTGTATCTATAAAAAATCATTGCAGTATTTTCACTATTATTTTCATTCTATTTTGTACACATCTGTAAGCGGTTGGTAATGTGCCTCCTGGAACCGAACAGTCTGCCCACTGGAATTGTAGTATTCTGTCCTTCCAAAATCACCTACCACATCTTGGTGTTAATGAAAGAGAGGTACCAAACACTTTTGCGGAGACAAAAGATCAAACAAAGGCTCAGGAGGTCAGCTTATCTTCACAGGGCTCCAACATCCCCATATCCTGCCCTAACCACATTGGATGTTCTGGGCTTGTTGTTTCTTGCCTGCTGAAGTAAAGGTCCAGTCCTAGTCTTATGGACTCCTTTGTTGAGGGGTCCTCCTCCAGGCTGGCTGCTTGCCCCATTCTTCCCTGCACAAGTCTGAAGACAACCACCTCTTAATTCCACGCCACCCTTACCTTCAGGGTCGGGATGGACTTACCCCTCCTTGGGGTGTAATCTCTTTCTTCTTCTAGGTTCCTGGAGAGGTTATCTCCACCCCTCAGAACTGGACTCACTGACAGAGTGGTCCCCTCCATCTCTTCGCTGACTCTTCCCAGGTAAGTCTGAGAACCAGGGCTTTCCTCTAAGCCCTGGGGTCCATTCTTCCCCTCATCGTCTCTGGGTGTCCTCTCCATTGTTATCTTGTTCTCACTCTCCTCCAACCAGCCCTGGATGTTTCCTTGGTGTCCTTTTAAATTCCCTCTCTTCCCGGCTGTGTTCCCCATGGCAGCATGTGATTCATTGCCTTCTTGATTCCACTATTCTTCTTTTTCTTCTCCAGTGTGGCTTTTCCTTCCTTCTTCTGCTGCACCGCTCTCCCTGTACCAGTCTCAAACTCTGGCAGCCAGGCTTGCTGCAGCAGCCTTTGAACTACCATGGCCCCAGCTACTTTTCTTAATTAGCCAGGTGTGGCATCTTTCCCACTTCATCTCATTGCAGTTTCTTTGGCATCTCCGGGTAAGTTTCTTCTCCTAGTATTCTTCTTCACATTCTTGTAGGAGGGTGTTTCAACCACAGTGTCACAACATCCCAATAATAAGTTTCTATTTTTTTAACCTTCAGTTTTTCATTGAACAAAGGGCCAGGGTGAAAAAACAGTAAGTTTTTCACCATCAGTATCATTGGTTTGGAAGACAACAATGAATGTTCCAAACTCATTCATCTGCTATACATGTTCTTTTATATTGTTCGTTCACTAGGATTTTGTGACATCCCTCAAATTCCTCACATTCCTTTCCAGTTTTGACTAACCTATTAATTTGGTCACCCTTTGAATTATGGTTACATTTATAAGTGGGATGCTATAGTCATACGATAGGTAGATGTCATATGTGTCATAAGTAGTCATGAGCAGATCAGGCAGAAGTATTATATCCTGGTTAATCAGCACCTGTTAAATTGTTAAATCCTATAATAATCTATACCAATTTGATTAACCAGTTATTAAAATCCTATACATAATTAATTAAACCTATATAAGCTGTATTAAAATACACATCTAAAATGAGAAATATTTTATGTCACCATGACAGGGGGCCATCTCTGGGGCCAGTTATAAGGTCAGCCCACCCACCTGTCTAAAGCAGTCTTCCTCTTTCATCTGCCATGCCTTAATGTAAAAAAACCAGATGAGAAAAAATACGGAAGGCTGCCCATTTAATGCCCTGATGCCAAGGGCATAATACATGGCTCTGACCTGCATTTTACCATGTCCCATGCTTCACAGATGGTATCCAAAATCACTTCTAACTCCCCCAGCCCCTTTGCTGGGCCACATTTTGCCTCTGATCCAAACTTGGCCTCAGGCATCCTTGGACATACCTTGGCCTGGTCTCTGGCCCAACTTGGCCTCAGGTGTTTTAGACATGCCTGCACCACATGCAGGCCTCACTGAGGCCTCTACTCCCACACACACACTGGGCTCTTTGCCTCTCATTAGGTTCCTCATTAGCTTCACACCCTGCCCCCTTACTGGGGCCAGTACTCCACCTCCTCATTGGGGTTACATCCCTTAGGCCTCAAGAGTCTGTCAATGTGCCTGGACTTCATTCTTGGCCTACAGACCACTCAGGCCTCAGGTGTCTGCCAACATACCTAGACCTCACCATTATTCCAGCCCCCTGCTAGGCTTTGCTCTCCTTTTTACAGGCATTGGGCCTCAAGCCCTTCTGGCCCCTGTGCTGTTGCCCAAGCCTTACTTTCTCAGGCTTTTGGCTTGGGGCTGTCTTGGCCCCTGTGCTGTTGCCCAAACCTGGTGCTTTTCTCTCAGGGTGTACTCCCCTAGCCTTTCCTTTCCACAGGGTCACCCACAAGGCAGCAGGGGCTGAGGCTTTCCAGCATCTCATATTCTCCTTTCAGTCGGGGGGCACTAGTGTGGCATTTCCTGGATACTGCCCAGCCACAGGCAGACCCACCACACCATCCAACCCCAGCAGGGTGTAGTTTTAGGTCATTCCCCAGTTGGCCAGTCTCTTGTTTTTGGTGGTGTGTGCTGCCACCATGTGCACTGCTCCACTTTTTTTTGGCATGGATTTTTTTGACCCTGGGATCTACTTACGAACATTACCATAGACCAATGCTATCCAACTTCTGAGAAGCCAGGGTGCCACATGTTGGACCCTCCCCCTGTGTTCTTCCCACCACATGGTCTGCATAGGCTCCATGTGTCGTGCCATCTCATCTCCAGGGATGGGAGCAGGAAGTGGAAGCCAAGGTGGGGTAAAACCTGGAGACCTCATCAACAGCAGAAGGAGCAGTGGGGCAAGGGGTGGTTGGATGGGAAGCTATGGGCTATGAGATGAGCAGCCCTACAGTAGACAGTTACTGGTTAAACAAAACCAGAAATGATCTTGAGAGCAGGGACCAAAAATACAGATTCTGGTTCACAAATAACCTTTAATAGAACTACCTCTCTCTAATTCCTAAAAGAAATGCCTAGACTACACATAGATTTCTTACTAGATGTCTTAACCTGTCATTTATCATTACAAATAAACATAGTTATCATTCAATGAACATCCTTCCAATTCAGAGGAGGATTTAAAAAACGGTGTTATTCTATTTTCACAGACAGCTTATTTGCATTAAAAATACTTTAATTTTATTCTAATAAACACCTATATTGTATAAATGTCAATTTAAATACTAAAACCAATACATTTTCTTATACATCTTCAGCTGGCAAACAAACAGCAATGATATACATATTAAGTTAAATTGCAAGGTCTCAGCTCATTAAAGGCCATTTTTCTAAATATTAGAAGATTAGAGAATAAATTGGACTCAAACAGTATACCAGCATTCAAGTATATGGTTTATTAGAGTGAAAACAAATCAATAATGATTGTTCACTTACATGAGTATCTACAAAACTGTTCCCCCAACACATATATATGTTAATGATACCCAATTGAAAAACAGTATTATTTTTATTTATACACCTTTACATACCTGCCATTAGCATTCTTTCACCAAATTAATAGCTCTAGGACTATGTGCAATTTATGAATTTTTAGTAAACACCAGTTTTTAAAACATTCGATAAACATAGCATTTGTTTTCTAGCTTTCTTCTGTGATCCTGAATTTAACTTGTAAATATGTATCTTCTCAGAACCACAAGCCTCCAAAGAGATTAATTCATCTTGAGGAAAACTCCACACATTCTCTACCTAAACAAATGCCTTCAAAATTAATGTTTTTAATTATGTTCATTTTATAATTTTGTTCCTAAAATGAACAGCAGTATAAAATGGTGTCTTTTGGCATGTTACATTTCACATACAAACTTTCAGCTCAACTTTCTGCAAATCAATATATGAGATTATCTGAAATGTTATTCATAAAAAAATCCCCCTTTCTGCACCTTAAAATGATGATTGCAAGAATTTCACAGTGGGCACATCTACATGTTTATTAATGTGCTGTAATTATGGTGCCGTAATTATGGTTATTACAGGTACTAACTTAATGCATCAAAATTGGTGCTACTGCACATTAGAGCAGATGAACGCTTTTTGTGTGATGCTTAATGCCCATTGGACTAATCTAGTGCATTAGCATAGTTTTTGCCAGCCATGTTAATCCGCAGTAGAATTAGTTCAATGGGCATTAAATATCTTGTGTATACACACCCTGTATCAGATAATGCTGAATAGCCAAAGCTATTATCCAAACAAGACAGAAGGTAAAATTTGCCTGAAACTGGTTTGGTATGTAAACAGGGGAGAAAAACATGTAAATTGTGTTTAGACTGTATGAACATTTATATATGCTTTTTTTGTCCAGCGACACACTGAAGATCCGCCACTTGAAGATTAATCAAGTCTGCTCCGCATGCGAGCTGACGTGCACTGCTCCACACCATGTGCAGTTGTATAAGTGTTGGAATGCACATCAGTGCACAGAAAATGATGGCGGTGCACATTTGAACTAAAGCATCTATGAGGTGTTTTAGTTCCAAAGCGCACTGCTGCCATTTTCTCAGCACTGATGTGCATTTTGCTGCTTATAGAACTGCAGGCATTGCAGAGTTGGGCATTTTTCAAAGCACCCAATGCTGTGGCACTTGCACATATGAAAATGCCCTATGAAAATAAGTATAGATACCAACATCCTGATCTTACAATGAGATACATGCAGGCAGACCCCTGTGGTTATCATCAGCCCTGAGCCACTGAGGATTCCCCAGGATTAGGTCCCAAATGCATCATTTGTTATCACTACTGGCCTATATGTATTAAATGTGAGGATACATAATGGTTTTAAATGGTCTTTTAATAAATTACTTAAAGTGTATATGTGTTTCCCTCAATTTCATTTATACAGATATTAAGAACCCCCAATATGTATCATCATTATATGATATTTTATATTTGTGTATATATATATATATATTCACACAGAGACTTACATAGAGAATGATTATTTCTTCTTTTGTACAAATTTAATAGCTTATATATTGTTCATGTAAAATGTAGCTATCCTTCTGGAGTTGAAATTAATGGTTTTAGTGATTAATGAACTGTTGGCGATTCTCACATTTAATCATAGAGAACACTTTTAACGGCAAAACAATATCCGTGGAAGATAATGAAAGCAATTACTACATTGAAACAACAACTATGTCAAAGTGATCTTTGATTTTCTGTATGTTCACATCCTTTGTCTTCCTTTCAACTTTTAGTTCATGCTTGACCCATTTTTGACAGAATTCCACATCACAGGAAACTTTGAGCCACAAAGCTCTTAAAAGCAAAAGGGCATTTTAACTAAAATTCCTGGTACCCTAACATCACAACATTGCTTTACAAATAAGCAATAGACAGTTGTTACAAATGATATTATGCCCAATGCTTGTCACTCGAGACAACACTACAATAAAGATAAATTAATTTCAGAAAAGCACTGATGAGAACTTTGTCTATTTTGGTTTCTGTCAAGGTTGTTCTTTTGTTGTTTTATAAAAATGCTAAATTTAACGTAAGTTCTGTGTTAGAGCTGCATATTGGGAATGTAACACTGTTTTTGTCTTCCACAAATGTTCTGCCGACTGCAGGAAAGCTGTCAAACTAAAAGTGGCACAAAGAAAAGAACAGGCCTTTAATTTTCTGACTACTTGTGCTGCATTTGCATTCTTCATACCTGCATTCAGTTTAATCAGCTTCTCTTTTAACTTTTTGAGCAAGTTGGTTTAATTCTGAGTCTCCTGATAAGACTGTTTCAAGATGAGATGTGATTGCTTTAAGTTGGAAACTCAGCTTTTTCTATTAAAAACAATGCACAATAAAGTGTTTTATTCTTTCACTCCACACTAAATGCTTTTTCAAAGGAAACAGAACAAGCAAAATATGAACTCAGGATGCTGAAAAACATTTCACAGAACAATTGCTTGTTTATTAGCCAAGATAATCTCCTGTTCCATTTCAATGTGTACCTCGATGGTCCTGCGTGGGGAATGTAAAGGAAAAATACTTATAAAAACTTTTCCTCCTATTAATAAAATATATGTAGTATATTTCAAACTGGAACAAAATAGTTTTATAATATATTGCTGTTCTTCTAATGTGAAGAGCTGATGTCTGAGTTCCTGTGAGACAGATTACATAACACTTATTTGTGCTTTCAGCCAGTCATGCAAATGAAGTACACGTAAGAAACAAGCTTAAAAAATATATTGATGAAGAAAACTCTTTGTCCTTTTCAGTAATTCAGTTAGTCAAAAATGAACTATAGGAAGCTTATAATATGTGTTATGCCTTCTATAATCTGGGAAATTATATAAACAAATTATTGTATGGAAGAAACAAAACAATGCCAAAATGCTATTGAAATTGAATAGCATCTCTGATTTGTGAGACCTCTATTGACCCTGACTGTCTCCTGTGTTTCAAAAACAATCAGAATCCTGCCCAAAAAATAGTGTCTATTCATTGCTCAGCTTTGCATTTTGTACATAGTTAGTAAACATGACCCCAGTATACATATGCAGTCCTTTCAAATTGTGTTTGTTGTATAAGGAACAAAAAAACAACATTTACCATGCATAAAAAGTGTCATAGACAAAGGAAAATTATTGCAAAACAGCAGCATGAAATGTTAGTTTAAAAATGGCTTTTCATTCCTTTAACTGTTTTAAAATGTTTTCTGCTTCTCATAGCATGGCATAGACTAAAGAGCTGTGACTTCAGGAGAGCTGATATCACTAATCAATAATACCATATTTACCAAAACCCAAGATGACTCTGAATTTAAGACAACCCTCCAATAATTACATTCTATATATGGAAAATTCATCAATTTGTTAGAATTTTCCGTGTCTAGAAGCTAATTTTTGGAGGGTTGTCTTAAATTCATCCTCTACACTGCTGCACTGGGGAAAGTAGTGGCAGGAGTGCTGGTGGTAGGGGAAGCAGTAGGGGGCAGGTTGTGGGGGAGGCAGTAGGGTCAGGCAGCAGGTAAGCAAGTGATGGGAAGGTGGTGGGGGAGAGCGTCGGAAACAAAGGGAAGGTCAAGTAGCTTGAACCCTGCCCCTTGCAGCTTATACCTTGTCTCCTGAAACCTGCCCACCCACTTGCCTTCCTACCTGGATGCCTCCCCCCCACCCACAGCAACTGCCATAGTGCCCTGGTCCACAGCCTCAGGGTCCCCTGAATCTCAGCCACCTCTTTCCTCTGCTCCCCACCCTGCTGCTTGCCCTTGTTCTACTCTGGCAAACTCCAGCTCTGCTCTGGCCCCAGCCTGACCTAGTAACAGTGTCAGCAGCTCTGCCCAGGCCTCAGACCTGCCACATCACTGCTACCAGGCCAGGCTGAGCACAAATGTACTCCATGCCCCAGGCTGCAGCAAAGCTCCAACCAGAGTGGTAGGGGGTTGGGACTCTATGAGGATGGAGCAAGAGGGAAGCGGGGCAGGGGTACCAAGGCTGTGGGGGGAGTCAGGTGGGTGGGGGAAGTGGCAGGGGGACAGGCAGCAGCTACATCTCCTATTGAGCAACCATCTGTCCCCCCACTGCTTCATACTCAATTGCAAGAGGAGCATTTTTTACACTTACTGAGGAAAGGAGTTTCTGGGACCTAGTATGTATCAAATGAGTCATAACTCAGTGGAGCTTCTATCAAGAAAGGCAGAAATGATCAGGCCCTTGTTGAAGTACACTGTTCTGCCCCCACCCCCTGAACCCC
>NW_017728931.1:70678592-70685120 GCF_001723895.1 Crocodylus porosus | reverse complement strand
TGGACCCCTTGAAAATTGCTGAGAGTCTCAGTGGACCACTTAAACCTTTTTTGCTCTACAAATCAAAGGACACAACTCATATTTTCATATCAGTAGTCTTACATGACAAGTACAGATATTCTCAATTGTCCCACAACCTTTCTGCGGACCACCTGAATGGAGCTCGTGGGCCAGTGGTGGTCTGCAGCCCATAGTTTGAGAACCTCCAGCATACATGGTACAATAAATGTACTGGATTACATGCAAATATTATTTATCATGTAACTGCTAGATTTGAAGGGAGTAATAATTTAATCTTATTTTGGTGAGACCTAGTACTGAATAGTGATTGGGACAGTCGTTAACCAGGTCTTTACAGACAGTGTGTGTCCCATGTCATGTCATTGTTATTACTGGCAGTCTTGGAAGGAAAATAAAGTCTGAGTGGTGACTAGAACTGAACTATCACTTAAACACTACGTGTGCTGTCTGCAGGTCAAGACTGAATCTAAAATATACTAGCATAGGAGCTGACATTCTGCCTCTGCTGAACCTACTCCATAGATAATATTCTTCATTGGAGGAGCTGCAAAATCAAGGAAGTGAAAAATCAAGTAGCAGATGTTAGGCTGGCACTTAAATGACTTTGGCTTAATTCCTGTCTCAGGGAAAAATTTCCTGTGCGAACCTCAGCAAATCTTTTGACCAACCATTTGTCTGAGTTCCCCATATGTAAAATGGGGGAATAGTACTTCAAAATCTTACATGGATAGTCTGAGGAGAAAATCTGTTAATGACTGTAATGCAATCCGGAAGTATAGAATTAAATAGAACTGGAGCAATTTGGAAACTGTTGAAGAATGTAGTTAAACTGAAATAGGAATATTTCAGTTTTATTACAAGAAAGATCTGACCAAACTCAGGCAAAACTCCAATAGATTACTTGCCAACTTGCCTTCGCTGCTCCCACCTTATAGGCTGCAAGAAAGCAGAGATCCTGAAAAATGTGGGGAGTACTGTAACCCACACCCCAAGACTCCTGCCTTACACAAGGATTGCAGGCTCACAACTCCCTGTCAGCAAGACCAGGCAGAATCACCTTTTGGAATTATCTTAGCTAACTTTAAATTTTGACTTTTCAAAACAAGTATTAATTTTTTCATGAAGAATTTCAAAACTTGGAGGCTCTCATCCTCTGTTTAGCTAGATGAGAACTAATCAAAGGTAATTAATAAAAAAAGCAAGCAAAGTGTTTTTCTGTGGCATTGCTGTCCCCAGATACTGCCAGGGAACTGGGAGACAAAGAAACAGAAAAATGTAGCTGAAATTTAACTGTATTATAAACTCAAAGAACAGTTACATTGGGTTTACATTGAATTTTGGATGGGTTTGATTCCTGTTTGATTTGAATCAGTTGTTCTATTGCTGGATAAAACTATGAATGTCTTGTTCAACAGTATTTTACATTATTTTCTGAATTTTTTTTATTTAATGTTGTTCTCTTCGATTAAACAGACAACTGCAAATGCATGAGGTAAGCATTCTAAGAGTTTTGTATGACACTCCTGATGACTAAGAAACCTAATGTCAACTAGTGCTGAAGCAATATAAATCCCCTTATAGCTACAGTTCTTTGTACTTTCTGTTTTCAAAGTATCTTTGTTGCAATGGCATCAATTTCTTCTTTCACTGGAGGATTAGTTGTAATCAGCTTTGGCTCGATCAAGCATGGATATTCTGCGAAGTACTGGGGAGGTTGTAGATCATTGAGAACATTGAAAGGCAGATTTTGCTTCCTTTCTTTGAATGTTGGTTAATATTCTATGTGCTTTTAGAGTAAAATAATCTGCAAATAACTGCAATAAGTGCAATTCCAAATCCATGGGAAGAGATTTATCTAAATAAGTGCATGCATTGGAGTGTCCAGATTGCATATGTAAAAGCTGAATTGACCTGGTAGAATTAAGGCACATCAGTTTCCATAGTTAATGGCACATAAGACAGTGTTGTGGCTAGTATCATGGCGTGATATTTAACAGCCAAGTGTAAAGGACCAGATTCTCATTTACATCTGGATCAACCAGGGATGCATTGAGGATGTACCTTGAACAAAGCATTTTCAATGGAAAGTAATTTCACTAGAAAACTAACATAAGGAATTAAATGAAAAAAACTTCACTTAATATTAAGTGAAGACAAATTGCATTTATTGAAAAGGGAAAATACCCCTTGAACCAAATATATAATAAGGATATAGACTATATTACAAACTAACTTACTCACAAGTCACAACAATACAGAAACCTTTGTAAGGGAGCATGGTCAGTAAGAGAGAGATTTAACAAGTGGAGCAGATTGCTTGCTCTCCATGCGCAAGAAACAGCTCTGGTAGAAATTGCACCTGGCACAGTCCCTTTGGTGTTTGCTGCTGCGGTTATGTTTCCATGCTAGATTACTACTGTAATCTAGTACCCACTGAATACTACTTAATGCCTAAGTAGGAGCCAGGAAATCAGGCAGACGGTAGTGCTAGCTGAGAATTTTCAAATTCATTTTTTCTTTGAAAAATTACCTATTTTGAAAATGAATACTTTTACATGAAGCTCTTTACTTTTACAATATTTCTTTTTCAATTTTTTATTAAAATGTTGTGTCTAGGATCTGGAACCAGCTTCCAAGGGAAGTGTTGCTTGCTTCTACTCTGGGGGTCTTCAAAAGGAGGCTAGATAATCACCTTGCCAGGGTCGTTTGACCCCAGTATTCTTTCCTGCCCATGGCAGGGGGTCGGACTTAATGATCTGCTCAGGTCCCTTCTGACCCTACCAGCTATGAAACTATGAATTTGCTAGAAAGTTCTCACTTGCCAAAATGCTATATTTGGTAACCAAAACATTTCTTATGTTATTTTGATCAACAATATATTGGGAAAAATATAAGAATGGGTTTATCTAAAACTCTTTGAAAGGAAAATAACTTCAACATTTGTTTTTCATTTTCAAGTGTGCTCTGCTTTAGAGTGGCATTTCTAGCAGTATTGTTTCCTGGAAACATAACCTACCCTTCAAGAAAAGCATTACGGTTCCAGTTTTTCTAACCTTACGAAGTGCAATCTCCTTGATTTAGACAGCACAGCATAAATTTAATAGAACAAATGCTGGAAAGAATATAGAGTTACTGGCATTTTCAGTGTAGCATAAATGAAATAGCCTTAAAAATATGGACCTTACAAATTCCTTAGAGTGCTTTATTAGAGCTAGACCATTTTTTCCTACCCTCCAAAGACTGATTAATGTCTGTCTAAACTTCAATATTTTTCTCTATAGACAACAAATTTGGCACTCTGTTGGAGGGTGTGTTATGTCTTAAATAGGGAAGTTTTATCAGTTATACCTAAGCAGCTATGTCCTTAGGCAGATACTGTATTCCTTTTCTTCCCTACAGTGTTCAAATGCATTTTCCAGAGAGAATGCTTTAATCGCCAACCTACAGGTCATTCTGCAGCAGGATGCACTAAGTTTCTTCTCTTGAAACTATTCCATTTACTGTGAATTAATTAGGCATTTATTAGTCCAAGGAGATAAAGAGAATGAGGCCATTCTCGACACTATAGTATACTCTAGGGCAACACTCAATAAGCTATGGTCCATTGGGTAGACTGGTCCCTTCCAGAAAAGTGGATGAAACAGGCATGCCTCTGCCCATGGCACATGCCTGGCTGCAGTCATGTCCAGCTCCAGCAGAAGCAAAGGTCACTCTCTCTGTGTTGTGCCACAGTGGAGAAAAGAAGAAGAAATGATGGTGACCAGGTCCGAATGCCTGCCTACGTCTGACCTGAGCTGAATCATTCCAGTCCCTCACCACTCTGCCCAGGATGACAAAGGTGTGTTCTCCCATTTGATATTATAAGAAGAAGAAGGGGCCTTTAAAAAAATTATAACAGCTATAATAATTATTTTTTAATGAAAAATTGCAGATTTATTGCTGGTATTCATTATTTTGAATGGGGATTTGTGTAATCTCCCTCCTGCTTTCATTTATTTAAGACAACAGAGTAGAAAGGAGAGCAATAGACACTCTGAAATACATAGTGTTCTGTGCATTTGTATGTGTATGCATACGTCAAGCATGGAATCTCTCATTTGGTACTGCTGAAGTGACGTTGAAATGATATCACCCACAAATATCCTTGAATCTCTTATTTGTCTTTCTGCAACAGCCAGCTGCTGTATTGTGAGCTTTGTTAACACTCATTAGATCACAGCTGATTGATTCTGATAGTTCTTATTGGGTGACATCTGTCTATATGGCTTAATAAACCTTTTGCTGTAGCACAGCAAAGAAATAGAAATGCAACATATCCTTATTTGTAACACATACTTCCATTACAATAAAAATGGCAGAAGTTGTGACTGTTTATTTTCATTCTGTTTGATTAAAAAAGGCCATAAAAGGACAAAACTAAAAGCATAACTAGTGCCTATGAGATTATTGTTATTTCATTTTAATGCAGTCTGAGTCCTATGCATGACTAAATTATTTTAGCTGCCTGCAGGAACAGCTGAAGGGACCTTTCCAACCAAGCTGAAATGAATATTGATGAACTTTCAAATGCTGGCCCTTTACACTCTGAACTGATTTACATATAAGCTCAAAATTTTATGTAATTTACAGGTAAGGATTTATGTTTAATTAAGATTGGTGAAATATTCAGGGCCCAATTAATGTGTCAGAGAAGTATTATGTGGAAGGATACAGTAGTTATCTAGAAGACATGAATGGATGATGCTTTATTATATTTAACTAGTTCCAGCCAGTCTTCCTTTATATTAACCCCAAAATGTTACAGTTACTAATGAAATTCATAAATTCATAGGTTCTTAGGGGCTGGAAGGGGCCTCATAAGATCATTGGGTCCAGCCCCACTGCACTAGGCAAGACAGACAACTGGGTTCAGGTGATCTCAGCAAGGTGACTGTCCAGACTCCTCTTGAAGATTTCCAGTGTAGGTTGTTGCACCACCTCTGGGGGCAGTTTACAGTCTAGACACTCTGACTGTGAAGACGTTTTTCCTAGAGTGGAGCCTGAATCAATCTTCTAGGAGGGCAGCCCCGGAGGAGGAGCAAGGAGAGGAGGAAACTGGGGGGAGGCAACTCCACGCTCCCCACATCCCGTGCAGGCTGAAGGAGACAAGCAGGCCAGGAGAAGAAAGCGTTGCATGATCGTCATTGGCAACTCTATCCTGAATGGTACGGAGGGCCCTATCTGTCGCCAGGACCCCTCAGCATGCAAGGACTACTGCCTACCTGGAGCGAGGATTCAGGATGTGAAAGGGATGCTCCAAACCGTAATCCAGCCCACCAATTATTACCCCATGGTCCTAGTCCATGTGGGCACTAATGATGCAGCCAGGAGAAACCCTGATTGCCTGATGGAGGACTACCATGCCCTGGGGTGCGTGCTGAAGGAGATGGGCGCACAGGTGGTTTTCTCTTCTATCCTGCCAGTAAGTGAACATGGCAGACGGCATGAAACATGCATCGCAGAGACCAACTGGTGGCTACAGGAATGGTGCTTTGAGGCAGGCTTTGGCTTCCTCAACCATGACCAGCACATCACGATGAGAAACATGCTGGGATGGGACGGGCTCCACCTTTCTCCTAAACGTAAATGTGTGTTCTCTTCTAGGTTGGCAGACCTCCTCCGGCGGGCTTTAAACTAGGCTCATCGGGGGAAGGGGAAGATGAGGGTGGAGGAAACATCGGACTGCCAGACCAAGCAACACCCACAACTACAGCCCAGCCTAGACTAACAAGCGAAACGAATAAACAGGTAAGCGACAGGGGCCAGGGCAATGCTGGGACTAGCGGGTCAGTACACACATCCACAGGAGGCCTCAAATGCCTCTATACAAATGCTTGCAGTATGGGAAACAAGCAGGAAGAACTCACCCTCCTGCTAACTGACACCAGCCTGGACATAGTGGGGATCACTGAAACGTGGTGAGACTCAACGCATGACTGGGCGGTGAATGTCAAGGGCTATAGGCTGTAGAGGGAGGACAGGATAGGAAGGAAAGGTGGGGGCATGGCACTCTATATTAAGGAGGAATACACATCCTTGTCAATTAGCAAAGAGTCAGAGGAAGGGCACTCTGAAGTACTTTGGGTTAGAGTACAAGGCAGTCGAGGGGAAAGAGACTTAACAATGAGGGTCTACTACAGACCTCCCAACCAGGGGGAAGAGCTTGACCAGGAATTCTTAGGTCAGCTCACAGAGGTAGTGAAGTCCAAGGATGTGGTAGTCATGGGGGACCTGAACTTCCCGGACATCTGCTGGGAAGAGCAGTCAGCCAGGTCTGACTGCTCATGTAGTTTCTTAGAGTGCAGGACCTCCATCTAACCCAGGAGGTGCACAGCCCCACCAGGGGAGATGCCTTGTTGGACCTAATGCTGACCATGGGAGATGACTTGGTGAGGGGGCTGCGGGTGCTCGACCACCTGGGCGACAGTGATCATCACCTGCTGGAATTCACCATCCAGCGCAAGGTGG
>NW_017728931.1:70662083-70678067 GCF_001723895.1 Crocodylus porosus | reverse complement strand
TCTCCTCATATGGCTTGCCTTGCAAGTCTCTGATCATATGGGTGGGTCTTCTCTGGACTCTCTCAAATTTTTCCATGTCCTTGCTGAAGTGCAGTGACCAGAACTGGACACAGTACTACAGCTGCTGTTTCACCAGTGCTGAGTACAGTGGAGAAATCACTTCCTTGGTTTTACATGAGATGCATCAGTTGATGCATATTAGAGTATTGTTTGCCCTGCTGGCTACAGCATCACACTGACAGCTCATGTTAATGCAATGGTGGATTATTACCCCTAAGTCACTTTCAGTCATGGTGCTAGTGAAATTAGTGCTCCTAGCCTGTAGGTATGTTGGGGATTGTTTTCCCCCAGATGGAGCACTTTACACTTCTCAGTGTTGAACTTCATCTGGTTCTGATTTGCCCAACTCTCCAGCCTGTCCAGGTTCACCTGAATCTGTAGCCTATTTTCAGGTGTGACCATATTCCCCCATAACTTGGTGTTGTCATTGAACTTGGCCAGTGAGCTCTTCACCCCCACACCCAAACCATCGATAAAGGTGTTGAAAAGCACTGGACCAAGCATGGACCCCTGAGGGACACTAGTGGCCACTTCTTGCCAAGACAACACAGATCCATTCATAAGAACTCTCTGGGTCTGGCTCACAGTCTGTTACCTACCCACTTAACTGTTGAGCAGTTAAGCCCACAATCTTCCAATTTTCCTGTGAGGATATAATGGGATACTAGATCAAAGGCCTTTTGGAAGTTTAGGTATATAATGTTGACCACCTATCCCTTGTCCAGGTGGCAAGATATCTGGTTGTAGAAGGAGATGAAATTGGTAGGACAAGACCTGTCCGCGATGAGCTGTGCTGGCTGTCATTCAGAATCCTACCCCTGTGAGCATATCACACATAGACTCCTTGATGAGTTTTTCTAGGATTTTCCCTGGGAAAGAAGTTAGGCTGATTGGTCTGTAGTTGCCCGGGTCCTCCCCTTCCCCTTGAAGATGGGCATAATATTGGCCCTCTTCCAATCCTTATGGATATCCCTGAGCAACACTAGTTTTGAAGTTTCACCAGGGTTCCCACAATGACTTCGGCCAGGTCCTTCAGTACTTTCAGGTGGAGTTCATCCAGTTTTGCTGACTTCTCAATGTGTAGCTTTTCTAGTTGGTCATGCACCAGCTCAGTGTCAACAGTAGGAAGGTGGTCATTCCCACCAGGCCCCTGTGAGCCTTATCTAGCATGTTTTTCCCCTTGGTCTGATGAAATACCAAAGCGAAGTGGGCAATCAAAAGTTCAGTTTTTTTCCTGAGTGCCAGTTACCGGCTGTCCTGAGGTGTTAAGCAGGGGCCCCTCACTTCTATTTGTTTTCTTTCTGCTCCCTACATACCTAAAGAAGGACTCCTGATTGTCCTTGATTTCTGTTGCTGACTTAAACTCAGTCACCACAATTGACTGAGCGGTTCTGGTCTATGATGCTGAGAAAATCTCAGTGTTATTATTTTACCAAATTTGTAAATATTATAGTTCAATATTTGTACATGTGCCTATGCACACATTTTTTTTTTTACAGTATTACAATATATATGCCAGTGTCTAAGTCTATGTTCCCTATATAGTTTGGCACACCAGAGTTGTGAGACAAAGGCTTCTTCATAGTGCTTTTAGCATAATAAAGGAAAATTGCATTGAAAGAAAAGAGCCAGTGCCACTGGGTAGGACCCTAGAAAATGACTGGTACAGAGCATGCTGGAGAACAGAACAGGTTTCTTCCCTTCCCATTTTCCAGCCTCAGGAAAGGGGAAGTTAATTATAATGTAAATACACCTGTTGCTGGCCACATGTTTTTGAGCCACTTGGTCTATGCGACTCCTTAACTCTCCCTCCCTGTTGTGATAGTTCATGTATATATATATATATAAGATGTTATGAGTCTGAGTGACTGCCTAATATGGGGATCAGGAAGGAATTTCTTATGTTAAGACCAAAAAATGACAAGCACTTGTTGAGTTTTGGGTTTGTTGTTTGTTTTTAACCTTCCTCACACTGTTATGGAAACACAAAGGGTGTGTCCCGATGAGCGTGGTCACGTGGTGTGTGGTGCTGTCACATACTGCACAGTCCAGTATTGGGCAGTGCACCCTTGCAGCGTGGACAAGTGTGCGCTGCTCCGCTTTTTTTTTTCTAAGCTTTTTTTTGACCCCTGGATATCCAGGAGTCAAAAAAACAAGTGGAAAAAAACAAGAACACAGCAGTACATGCTTGGGCAGCGTGCACTGCCAAAAAGCAGCACAGGCTGCCCAGAGTTGCACTGCGGCTTCTGGCCAGAATTGCTATGGCTGCAGCCCCAGGAGACCCCCCAGGACCCCAGGTAAAGCTGCAGGAGCCAGCACAGTGCTGGTCCCAGACTCCCCTACTACCCCAAAGCGCACATGGCATGGGCATTCCCCAGGGACAAGTAGCTGTGGTATAAGGTGCACTGGTGCTACTCGTCCCCAGGGAACCAAACATCCATAACCATCTGGACGTGCCCAATAGATTAATAGATGTAGGAATTAAAATATTACTACTCAGCATTTTATGGGAATGTTTAATTTGTTGTCAGCTAGTGGCCAGTGACTAGCACACACAAAATGCAAGGGGCCAGTCCCAGAAATAACGGGGACTTCAGATTTCACTAGCGCTTCTGGTGCCTGTGGGCAGAAAGAGACCTAAGGATTTTGCAACACAAGGCACTTTTTGGTACTCTCTGTTCTCCTCACAGTGGGGTTGTTAGTAAAGCTCAAAGACAGACTAAATCCTGAAAGTAAGGGAAGGAAAGCATACCTAAAAGGTTATATGGTAGGAACCCTAAAACACTTTTACTGGACTCACTTAAAGAGCTCCTAGTACATTAACTTAATAAAACTGTAACCTCCTGTTGAAAACCTTTCCCTGTTTCTCTCTGTCACTTGTTTGTTGAGTTCAATGCAGTTATATTTAAATGTTGATCAGGATATAGATGATATTTTAAGAGAATTAGGAGAGTTTGAGAAAATAGAATGCAACATTTGAGATGGTTATTTAAACATCCCTTCTTTGGTCATGACTTTTCATATATAAATAATTTACATCACATTTTTCAAAACTGCATCACATGATGACACAAAGAATTCCCCTGGGTAAGATGTATCAAAAATAACAAAGATGTGTTTAAAAATATATATAATATATTTGATCTGCAAATGTAAAGGTATCATCAGAAAGAAAGGAAAAAAGCATATTTAACTAAACAAATTTTAACTCCGGGTGTTAGGAGGGATATAATTCTTTTGTGAGATTATATATTGTATACATTGTATATTACAGTATATGGCAAAAAGCTACTATTAAAACAGACATGTTGAAGTGTACATATTATTGATGGGCACTGACAGATAAAAAAAAGCACTTTATCAAAACAGGCAGCATGTTAGTATGATCCAGATCCATAGTGTCTGTATAGATTGGGTGCTTCAGTGGGACTTTTTGCACTTTTATCTCAAGCTGGTTCAATCAGCTATTAGATAAAAGCATCATAAAAGCCCTAACATAGTGCCAAATCTATACAGAAGTTCGGTAAACTGGGTCCAACTAATGCCTCTTCTGGGCATGTGCTGCACTTGGTGTGGGGGTGCACCAACCTGCTTTGTTTTGTTTTTTTCATGTTGGTAAACAGCCAGTATGTCTATAAATCATAAAAATCATAGAATCGAAAGACTGGAAAGGACCTGCAAGATCATCAAGTCCATTCTCCTGCCATGGGCAGGAAGTTACTGGGCTCAAACTTGCTCAACAAGGAGCTTATTCAGCCCCATGTTGAACGCCTTCAAGGATGGCGACTGCACCACCTCTGCTGGGAATGTGTCCCAGATTCTAGTAGCCCTTACAGAAAATAAGTTTTTGTCTTATATCCAGCCTAAATTTTCTAATAGCTTTTGCCGATTGGTCCTTGTCCTCCCTTGAGGTGCCTTCCTAAAGAGTTGCTCCCTTAGATCTTGGTGCTCACCCCTAACATATTTGTAGGTGGCTATCAGATCACCTCTCAGTCTTCTGTTATACTCTTAATGTGCAAGGAAATATATCCTAATGCAGGATTTGGATTGATGTTTTAATCCAAACAAGTATAGAAGGTGAATGCATAGTACTTACAGTACCTATGGAAACCACTACAAACTGAACTTTTCCTTACAAGGCCCAGAGTCTGCATCTTATGACAGACTCACACTTAAGGAGGGACAGAGAACATTTTACCTATGTTTACTTTTATATAGTGTAGAGCTGTCAAACATATGGCCTGTGAGCTCAGCCCATGGAGCTTCTATTTCTGGCCTGCTGGACTACTGGCAGGCACCAGAAGTTCTGGGGGTATAGGATATTTTTCAGTCAGCTCTAGTGCTCAGACAGTATTCTTGCAATAATGAAGCCTCTGGGAGATGGTACAGGTATGGTATGATTAACATGTTAATTATGACACAAATTGTAACATGCAACACATGAAATGTTTTATGGTATGGAAAAGCAATTGCACACGTACCAAATTCAATGTGTGTGACAGCACGGGGTCCTAGGGGTGGTCGTGAACTCCCCTAGCGCCCCCTACTGTCCCAAGGTGACATTAAAAGCACCCTCACAATCTCACCCACCACATCTTTGATGTTAATAATGTTTAAGGGAGGCTGCCTTTTTGTCCTCTCTGACAAGGTGTTCCAATGTATCTCAGTCTCAGTTCTATTTTGGGTGACTTGCCTTATGGGCTTATGCGTGGCTCCAACCACCCTTGCACCATGCCCCACGCCTCGCAGATGTACCAGACATTGTTTGGTCGATTTTCTCTCCAGAGCCCCACGGGCAATCTCTGGCTTGCCTCACAGCCTGCACCCCCACTGGCACTCTCTGGCTTGTCTTGCAACTGCCCACTCTGGGGCTTCTCGCAACTGCCTGCTCTGGGGCTTCTCGCCTTAGGGCTCAGGTGGCCTAGGCTTTACCTGGCCCCCTTCCAATCCTCTGCTCCTCTTCTCAGGGCTGGGGTCAGTGTACCCCCAAATGTTATGCCCTCTCTGGCAGCGGGGTCCCCACGCTACTGTGGAGCCCCTATGAGGCCTCCTCCAACCCCTAATAGCCTCACCTGGTCTTCCGGTATAATGACAACAACAAAACAATAACACAAGCCCCTGGGCTGTAACACAAAGCTAAACCTCCTGGCTAAACATCCTCCAAACCACACAACATCTCTCACTCGTGTAACTAGCGGTGGGTACATTCAGGCCTTTTTCCTCTTTCCTAAATTCAGGGCTCTTTCCTCAGTCAAGCAGTACTCCTTCTTTCTGGCTGCCAGTTGTGAGAGAGAGAGCTTACAGCCTCCAGTCTGTCTTATAGTAGTCGGCCCTCCCCTTCCGGTCAGCTGACTCTCCAGGTGTGGGCTCTCAGCTCATCCTGGTTGCCCCTAGCAACTGGCACCTGAGCCACTACTCTGGCTTTCCAAGTAGCAGGCACCTTAGTGGAACATGTTTTTGTTGCTGGTATGTATTTGTAATAAGGGAGGGAGGTCCCTGGGCAGCCAAATGAGATCAATCCCCTATCTCATTCTATGCTAGACCACCCTGCATTTACCTGCCATGTCTTTGATGTAAAAATTAATTGATGTAAAAGCACGGGAGGCTGCCCATTTGTGGCCCTGATGTACACCAATCACA
This sequence comes from Crocodylus porosus, assembly GCF_001723895.1. NCBI lineage: Eukaryota > Metazoa > Chordata > Crocodylia > Crocodylidae > Crocodylus > Crocodylus porosus. Next base: position 70,672,367 of record NW_017728931.1, on the reverse strand, counting down.
TGGCTCTGAACCACCCCTAGACCATGTCCCATGCTTTGCAGATGGCATCCAAATCTATTAGTACTCCCCCAGCCCCTCACTGGGCCACACTTGGCCTCTGTCCCACGCAGGTATCAGGTCCCTCTAGGTGGACATTGGCCCTTTGGCCCCTCACTGAACCACTGCCCCAGCTCCTCACTGGACTGCACCCAACCTGTGTCTGGGCCACCCTCTGTCCCATATCTGGGCCACTCTTTGACCTGTGTCTGGGCTACACACTCATTCTGCTCCTCCCTGGGCCACACACTCACTCCACCCCCTTACTGGACCACACACTCACACTCTGGGCTTTTTGCCCCTCGTGCCTCAGGTCCCACTCAGTGGACCTTGGCCCCAAGACTTTCCTCTCTACAAGTTGACCCACAAGGCAGTGGGGGGCAGAGACTTTACAGAGGCATCCTCATCTTTCACTGGAGTGGCACAGGTGAGGCATTTCCTGCCCCACCATAGGCAGCCTGCCACTCCATCCAACTCCAGCAGGATGCAGTTTCAGGTCTTACCCAGGAGCAACAGGAACCTCTTCCATCCCCATAGTTCCTACCCTAACCTCCAGGTGTTATAGGAGCTGCAGTCTTCAGGCTCCGTGATGTTACTCCTATGGCTCCCCAGATATAACTGCTGGCTGCTCTACAACCTGCCTGATGTTCTTAAAGTGGCAGGCACAAACAGTGCACTGCCACAGTATTGCACATTAATTTGCATGTGTGGCATGTGTCAGGGACAGTACTGTCTTAGGGAAGAACACTTAATTCCCCTGAAACACTTGTGTAGACAGTGACTGGGGTGGGCTTAGGCCTGAGGATGCAAAAGTGCAGGGGCTGCCTACCACCCAGACCCACACTTTAGCACCCTTGTGCCTTAGTCAGCCCCTCTGCTTCCTAACACTAGCATCCAGAACCCAGGGCTGACCCCCTGAACCCCCTGCCAGTCTGGGGCTGCTCTACCCCAGCTCTAACTGCTGCAATCCCAGGCACATGTAAAGATGCTGTGCTGGGAGCATCTGACTGACGAACTGTGCTGGAGTTTATTCCTGCAAATTAATTGAATGTGTAGATGCACCCATAGACTGGTTTAAAAATGACAGAACCTAGTCTAAGATTTGTGCCCATCCCCCAGTCAAAAGACAAACATGTTCTGTTCACTACAGATCTAAACTGCCATGTACAGAAAGCCATGTAACTTAAATCAATTCCTCCTCATGCTTTTTGAATGTCTATATCTAGTCACAGATGCCAGGTGGGAGGAGATGATGGGACAGCATAGTTCACTATGTGAACTGCATAGTTCACTGATCCCAGGCAGGTAAAGCTGATGACAGGTCTGTGCTGGGATTAAAAAAATCATACTCCTAACCAGAATAATTATAATATTAATAATTTGGCCTTAATTATTGAAGAGTAAATTTTAGCTTGGTTTAAAGGTCTGATCTTGCAGAGTGTGAAATCTCCAACTCTCAAAGTTTTTATATGCAGATTAGACAAATATGTATCTGTCATGGTTTAGACAGGGATAGTCCTCTTTTGAGCAGACAGACTAGGTGATCTTTTGAAGTCCCTTCTGAACTCATGTTTTTGTAATTATATAGTTTGAATGGAAAAGAGAAAAAGCAATAAGAAGTTAACATTCCTGGCTCAAGGTTTCTAAAAGTAGAACCCTAGAGTTAAGCTTTGTTTAATTAAAATGAAGCTAAAAATGAAGTTAGTTAACTTTTGTGTGAATGTTCTTACATCAATTTCAACTTGGATTAGTATAATTTAGGCTGATTCCTTACTGATTTAACCTAAATGTATATGAACTTGATATAAATGTATTTAAAGGTTTTTATTGTTTAACTACCTCAAATTAAAAACACATATTTGGTTAAACTAGTCCAAGTATTCTGTGCCTAGACCCTGTCTCAACCACTTAAATTCACATTTAGGAGCCAACATATTTTTTCAAAAGTGACCATCCCCTGCAGGTAAAAAAAAAAAAAGAAACAAAACTGGTAGAATTAGGCACATTGTTCTTATTACTATACATGCTTAGAAAAATCTAAGTACCATCATAGTGGGGGGAAATGTTTTCCTATATAGTCAAATAATTAAAAGTAAACCAAATTCCTTATCTGCTCTAATGAAATACATCCTTTCAGGGCATGTTGTGTACAGCATTGCCTCTTTTGGAATCTCCTAGGCCAATAGGGTTTTTTGTTTACAATTGAGGGCTTTAGCCCTGTGGTGTATTGTGCCACATTATGTCAGTTCATGATATGGCTTAGGTGAGCAGGCAGAACTATCATGGCAATGACTAGTTTATTTTGTAATTTAAAAAACATCCAACCAAAACAAATAAATAAATAAAATCCCACAATGCAACCACTACCACAATTTCCCAAGAATCTAATAGAGAAGAAGATTTCAAGGATTACAGCAAAAGAAGACTTCTTAAGGGAATAAGGATTGCAAGGAGCTAAAATTTGTTTCTTGCTTATGTGCAAAATCTATTGTTTTAATCAAACTTTCTCTTCTTTAAATGTTATGAAACCAACTTTTGTTGAATTACCTATTTAGTTGGTGATAATGGGCTAAACAGACATTGATTATCTTTCTAAAGTAATAAATCATTGCATGCTTCTTAGGTTTGTAATACATTTTCTTTTTAATTCTTACACAGCCTTAATTGTAAAAAAATTCCATATATTTTAAAGTTTAAATGAAAACAACACTAAATATTGAGTACTGGGGATAATGACTTACTGAGCTAATGCTTTGATTAAGCACATGCTGTACCTATGCACTGAATATATACATATACACTTTCCAAAATACTAACAATGATGCTGCATCAAAGCATTGCAAAAACAACACCCCCCACCCACAACAAAATGGGTCACCTCCTGACTAGAAGTAAGAATTTCAGGGGAAAAGTTACCTCCATTTCAGATGTAATCCCTACTTCCCCCTGCCCCCCATGCAAAAAAGTGTCCACATTGCCTCATCAGTCTTACTCTCTGATACACACACACATTTTTAACTCATGCTGAATAGAGCATTTGGAGCAACAAACATTGTAACTTTGGAGTCTAGTTACAGTTACAGTGATACCCTGGTTGAGAATCCCTAATTTAGCAGCTGTAGTAACTCATATTTTCAGTGGATCACACACTCACCAGCAAGTTATAGAAGTACTGATATCTCTCCATAATAGAGGACTGTTCCACTTTGATAATAAGTCATACTCCAAACCAAGTTATTTGGGCAACTTCTATGTAATGAACACCACAATCAATTTAGCCAGTTATTTAATATGAAAAGGGCTTTCTATGGTGTAAATTCAATCTATTTGCAATGTCAAAGGTAAGTTCTTTTCTTGAGAAAGGCAGCAATCATCCCCTCCTTGTTCCATCTTCTAATAATCATATACTTTTGCTTAAGGAAACATGAATAGATTCCTCAGCATTAATACATTTTCAGTACCATTGAAGCTTGTTGCTTTATCCAGTTGTAGTGAAAAATGTTATTTGATGTACACAGTTCCATTATCACTCATTTTTAAAACCTCTCCACAATCTTTCATGAACCTCACTTCAGGAAGTTTTTGGTGGAATTTGAAATTATTACCTAAATCAGTTTACCAACATGGAAATAGGAATTTAAAGGAACAGTCTTATTGGTACTACTGATTTCAAGTTTTGCTCTTTTGGAAATTGCAGAACCTGACCCAGAACATGGAGATAAAGTCACTAATATATCTCTATATAAAAATTAGGAACAAAAGAGTTGAAAAACACTAGAAGTAGTATTCCAGTACTGTTGTTCATCCTTATAGACTTATTATTTAATTTACATATAGTTCTTACCTCTGTATTAAATAAAATTATGCATGCTCCTCCCTTTATAACTTTTCGTATTTTAAAACATGCAAACATTTGTACACACACACACACAGAAGGACAAGATACTGCAGTAATACTACTGTGCCTTTCAAATTTGGTATGACGATCTGTCTGTACCGCATAATTTCAAAATCCATCGTAATCCCCTCCCATATCATTTACAGACACATTCCTCTGTGGTTTGGAACAATATTTCTGGCATCACTGAAAAGTCAACAATCCAGGTTTCTGTTCCACAACATTCTTCTTAATGGGTTACAGAAACAATACAGCACAATAAATTAATTATGAGAAGTTACTTCTGGGAGTAGAACCCAAAGTTTCCTAAATAATTCCATTAGCTGGAGCCAGCAATGTGTCTTTGTAATGTTCAATTAATGCAGAATTCCTTTCATTCTGTATCCTGTACTCCTTAAGTATAATTGATAACCACCACATTTCTTTGTCTGGGTTCATAGGTTAATATCTTGACACACACCTTTGCAATTTCTTCCATTTTTTTCAGAACCTTCAAGTTTTCCTGGATGTGTATATTGCAACATAGAATTAAGACTGTACGGCTAGGGACAGACATTATAAAAGCCTGAGCCTGATTATTCTATCTTTGCAGGTTAGTCTAACCTGGCTATGCTGAACTGGTTTGTAACTGGACAGACATTCTCTCTGGACTGAGGAAATTCAGGTACATGCCTGCAGTGGCTCAGGCTAGAAGCTGGAGCATGCTAGAGCAGCTGTCCCTCCCTTTCTACAGCACTGAGCTGAGGGGGAGGGAGTATGGCCAGGCCCCAGCAGGAAGCTCTGATTAGGAAGGGTTGTAAACCCCCAACCTGCCTGCATCATCCCAGGCTTTTCTTCACTAGCACTCTGAGGCAAGGGGTGGGGGTGTGCAGTGCATGCATCTATTGATGATACTGAGCTTTTCAATATCCCTCTCCCTGCTTCTTTATACTGTCTGCAGCAAACTGACAGGCAAGCAAGCCAGCAGGGGAATGATAAGTGTTTATCACCTCTTTAGCAAAACAATAGCCTCTCTCCGTTAATTCAAACTCTTCTCAAACAGGTTAACAGTTGACCTGTTGATTAGCTCCTGAAAGCCTTAAGCATTCACTATTCTGCCTGCCTGTCCCAGTGAAATTGGAGCCACGCACACACAGCCACTTCTCAGCATAAACTAGCATACCACATGCCTAGGGTCCATGGGCCTGGGATCCATGATGTGGGATATAGGAGGGAGTGGGGGATCCTTGCTTGTCCAGAGGGTTGGGCAGGGGGAACCCAGGCAGACCCTGCTCTATCTGCAGTCTCTGCTGGAGCTCCAGCCAGGGAGCAGAAGGAAGGGCCAGTCCTGCTGTGAAGCAGAGATCCCCACCCAGGCCAGATAGCATGCTGGGATGCTTGGGGAGCCTGGTTTATCTTAAATCAGCAAGGGATCTGGGACAGATATTGCATATACCAATGAGCCTAATCAGTTAAGTCTGATACTACATTCAACCAGGTCTATCTCAAACCAGTTTCAGCCATTTTCAAACTGGTTTATGTGCACTGAAAATCTGTTCTGTTGCAGGTTTAAACCAGCTTCTGATCACTTAAACTAGTTTATGTATAATGTCTATCCCTAAACGAAAGGGCTTGTGGCTACACAAACATTGAATAGTTTAAAACTACTGCAGTTTAGTGTAGTGCCCTGGAGTACTGTAATCAGTCTTTCACAAGTAGATGCCATCATTCAGTTTCAGATGTCAATTGGTTCTTAGGTACTCTCCTAAATACTGGATGCTTAACTGTGGAGCTCCAGCCCCATGCATGATCTTATGTTTGGTTTGCCTATGGGCTCCTGGGTAGAAAAAAAACATTGATCCATGTTCTTTGTTTGAACTTATTTTGTCATGGAAGAAACAGATTAAATTTATTATGTTATAATTACAATATTCATGTTTATGTTTGTGCACAGTAGTGTAGTTTTGCTAAGAAGTTAGACAATGGATTTGTCTAGGATGGCTTGGATAGGAATAATCCTGCCTCAGGCAGAGAATCGGAAAAGATTAGGCATGCTCAACCTCCAACACTGGGGCTTCCCATGGGTCCAGAGATTTGTCAGCAGGAGAGCAGTGGCTATTAATACAATGACCCTACCCCCTGCCAAATCTCCAGATCCCTGTACAGCCAGTTGGAGCCAAGCTATGCCCTCTTCCCCTGCAGGACTGGGCCACACCTCCTGCTTTTGAATTGGGGTCAGGCCATGCCCCTTCCCTCCCTCTAGGCCCAGGTTGTGGCCTGGCCATGTCCCTCTCCCCTCCTTTAACAGGGCCAAGTAATGCCCCTTCCCTTCCTTGGGACTGTACCTTGCCCCCTGTTCCCCATGGGGTTAGGTTGGGGCCAGATCAAGCCCCTTCCCCCTGCAAGGCTGCACTGGAGCTGGCCTGCTCCCCCTCCTCCCCACCCCTCTGCACAACCAGATGGTGCCTCCCATTTCCACTAGGGTGCCAGATCAGGACTACTGGCTGGATTCAGCCTGCAGATGAACCAGGCACTGCCAATCTGGCCTGCTGGGCAAAACAGTTAGGCACCAGCGAACAAGATGATCTACAGAGGTCCTTTCCAGCCCTACTAAGCATTGACTCTATAAGAAAAAGGTCCCATTTACTCCACAGACATTTCACAGGGGCACCTCAGTTCCACCAGCACAGGGTACTTTGCAGGATTAAGACCTAAAACAGCAAGTGAAAAAGGTCTTTATTTCTATGTATACAGTTGGGTTCTACATGGAGCTTAGCATCTGTCTGCATTGGTTGGAAGATAAGGGACTGAGCATTTTATGTTGTTGTTGGATAAGCCTGATTTTGCATTTTATACCATCATGTTCTTATTCTATGTGTGCTTAAAAAATAAAATAAAGTGACCTTTAATAATTAACAATAATTTGCCACTGAACTAAAGTAACACCTACATTAACTCAACTGGAATTAATGCAATCTCTCTCACTTAACCTAGACCTTTTCCTGCCAACACTACAGTAAGACTAGAGTTTCAATAACAAGCATAATTATAGAACTACAACAAAGTAAAGTTTGATTCTTACTATAAGTAGGAAAGTATCCTAGGAATTCTTCTAAAGTGATTAAGATATACTAAGAATTGCACAAAAGTGTATTGTTGTGTGTAATTCAATAACTGTTGGCAAGGTCAGTTTAGTTTTTTGGTTTAGTGTGGCCTATATGAGACTTCATGAGGACTGAAGCAAAAGTGAACAGTCACTTCTCCTTCCCTTTATGGGTATTTAATTCCCTGCAAAAGTTTTATTTAGCTTTTCAATACTACAATCTGTTCAGCAAATACTTTTATTAAGCTTGAATTTATCTATGTTTTACATTCTATTTTGGTTCAATTACTGCATTTCCTGCTGTCATTCTTTATACTTCACAGTGGTTTCTAATTACATCCATAAATCTCTAGTGATTTTCTTGTTTCATTTCAAACCCAACTACAGTAGAACCCCATTTTGTACATATTCAACTTACCCAAGTCTCACATCTATGCGAGTTAATATTAGCACCCAAGCAGAAAAATACACCTTGAGATGCGCATTATTGGCATATAGCCATGAGGTGTGCAGACCGCATCAAATGGAGTCACACGCAGCGTGGGTTTCCAAGCAGGATTCTGGATTCAGGATTCAGCCTCAGTGTCACCTTTGTGTTCAAGGTGAGTGCTTCTAATACCAATTCTACAAGTGCTTCTGCCTCTACTAGGAAACAGAAAGCTATAACTTTGGAAGAAAACTTGAAATTGCAAAGAGATATGAAAGAGGTGAGAAGACAAAGGTTATCAGATGTGCTACAGGGCTCAGTGAGACAACTCTCTGTACAATTAGGAACAATGCAGAGAAAATTAAGAAGTCCTGCAAGAGTGCTACATGTTTATCTACTGCCTGTGTTTCTTTAACAAGGTCAGCCACCATGGAGAAAATGGAACACATGTTGACAACATGGATTAAGTACCAGAATCAAGAACACGTGTCGCTTTTGACCCAGGTGATTCAAGCAAAAACATGCAGCATTTACGAAGTGTTAAAGCATGATGATCCTGAAGCCAAGCCATTTAATGCAAGTGCCAGATGGTTTGATAGATTTAAAGCACACCATGGATTTCATAATCTGAAACTGATGGGCAAATCAGCAGCTGCTGATAAAAGTGCTGCAGATAAATTTCTTTCAATCCCACAGGCTGCCATTGGGGAGGGAAGCTACGATATGAGGCAAGTTTTCAAACTGGATGAAACTGGACTCTTCTGGAAATGGATGCCGATCACATGTTTATCTCAGCTGAGGAGAGAACCGCCACAGGGTTCAAGGCCGCAAATGATCACTGCACACTGCTGCTCAGAGCAGATGCAGCTGGCGACTTCAAGCTCAAACCATTGAAGGTTTACCACGCCAAAAACCCTTGGGCACTTAAAGGTATGCAAAGGGGAACCTGCCTGTTTATTGGAGAGAAGGCCAACTGGAAAGGATGAGTTAATGCATCAATGATGATTAATTTTCTAGTCTGCTGCATTTAGAATTGAGAGCTTATTGTGACAGGCAAAATTTGCCTTTCAAAATTCTACTGCTTCTTGATAATGCTCCAGGACACCCCCCAAGCCTTGGCAACCTCAGTGAGAACATTAAGGTGCTGTTCTTGCCACGGAATACAATGTCACCCATCCAGCCCATAGATCAGGGACATTATTCAAGCTTTCAAGAGCTATTATCTATGGAGGACCTTCAAGAAGATTATCAATAAGACAGAGTCAAAAGAAAAGGCAACGTCAGAGAATTTTAGAAGGCATTTAACATCAAGATGACCATAGACCTCACTGGAGATGCCTGGAATGATGTTACACAGCAGTGCCTTAATGGTGTCTGGAAAAACATCTGGCCTGCTGTTGTGAATGATTCTGAGGCTTTGCTGTGGATGAATTTATCTGTGATGCAAGGCATGAGATCATTGAGATGGCTAAGGGTGTGGGCTTTGAGCAAGTTGACAAGGAAAACATGGCTAAGCTGCTCAATTCCCATAGGGAGGAGCTCTCAAATGAGAATCTTCTTGAGCTGTATAGGGAGTGCCATGAAGAGGAAGAGCCCATGGAAGAAAATGAAAAGCCCTGACCCCGAGTTCTCATGATGAAAGGCATGGCTGATGCATTCAAACTTTTGGATGGCTACCTAGCCTTCTTTGATGAAAATGACCCCAATCATGAAAGAAGTGGTAAGGTTGCCAGACTGATGATGGAAGCCAATGCCTGCTACATGGAGCTTTACAGGGAGAAGCAGCACTGCTCAGTGCATTTTTCAGGAAGCGGGACAGTACTATACTATATTATACTATTCATACTATACTATACTTTGGTAGCTATTTCAAGCTAACAGTTCTCATTGTTTCAAAAATGTACCTGGGGCTGAATGTCCTGATCCTGCAGTCTGAGACAGATTCTCAGGAAGCGTAAATTAGCATATTTCCATTGACGGTAAACAGGGATGCTCCAATTCCCATCATCATTTGAATACCAAAAAAACCTCATTATTTTTATGAGAGTCATGAATTCCTAAGGTCTACAGAATCAGGTTGTTCCTGTGAAATGTGTATGCTATGCACAGCAGTAATTAGTTCTGTATATTGCTGGGAAGGCATAGCTATTTTGTCAACAAGTAAAGAAAAAAAGAAATGTTTTTGGTCAACCACAAAGCCCTTGTTTAATTAGTTTTCATTGATACAGATCCTTCTTTCAATATACTGGTGTAAATCTATAACCCTGCTAAAATTAACAGTGTTACTTTAGATGTACACAAATAAGAGGGAAGAATTTATTGTCCAACTTCTTTAAGGAATGTGAATTTCACTTCACCTAAAATAATATAACTCCACTGAAGTCGGGAATTTGATGTATGTGAAATAAGAATAATGGATTTTAAGGAAGGCTATTCTGACTACTGCCTAAAATAAGCCAGAAAACAGGTCACTAATTCCTGTGTCAAGTCCAATAATTCTGGCTGAGATACAAAATATTCAACTAGAGCTCATCTGAAATTATTTGTTAGGGCTGTGCAAAGCTTTGAATGGTGATTCAATTTGGAGGAGGTTCCGTCCGATTTGGTGGCCGAATCTCCGAATCTGAATCGAATTAGGGGACCAATGTAAAGGTCCGAATTGATTCAAAGCTCTCCAAATCTTCAGAAAAGATTTAGAGAGCTTTGATGATTTGGGCAGTCCCCAGTGGCTGTAGCAGGGAGCTGCAGCCAGAGTCTGAGATGGTAAGTACTAGGGGTGAGGAAGTGGGGCTGGGACCATGGGGGGACTCCTGCCAGCTCCCCTGACCCACCCACTCCCCC